>NC_041383.1:679048651-679085966 GCF_002162155.2 Triticum dicoccoides | reverse complement strand
AGCTCCTCCGACGTACCCCATGCACCCATATATACTCTTGTACCCTAAAACTTCCAAAACAGAAGATAGATCGGGAGTTCCGCCGCCGCAAGCCTCTGTAGCCACCAAAAACCAATCGGGACCCTGTTCCGGCACCCTGCCGGAGGGGGGATCCATCACCGGTGGCCATCTTCATCATCCCGGCGCTATCCATGACGAGGAGGGAGTAGTTCACCCTCGGGGCTGAGGGTATGTACTAGTAGCTATGTGTTTGATCTCTCTCTCTCTCGTGTTCTCTCTCATGTTCCCCTATGGCACGATCTTGATGTATCCCGAGCTTTTCCATTGTAGTTGGATCTTATGATGTTTCTCCCCCTCTACTCTCTTGTGATGAATTGAGTTTCCCCTTTGAAGTTAACTTATCGGATTGGGTCTTTTATGAGAACACTTGATGTATGTCTTGTCATGATTATCTGTGGTGACAATGGGATATCATGTGCAACTTGATGTATGTTTTGGTGATCAACTTGCGGGTTTCGTGACATTGGGAACCTATGCATAGGGGTTGGCACATGTTCTTGACTCTCCGTTAGGAACTTTGGGGCACTCTTTGAAGTACTTTTATGTTGGTTGGATGAATCTGAAATTGTGTGATGCATATCGTATAATCATGCCCATGGATACTTGAGGTGACAATGGAGTATCTAGGTGACATTAGGGTTTTGGTTGATTTGTGTCTTAAGGTGTTATTCTAGTACAAACTCTTTTGTAGATCAATTCAAAAGAATAACTTTGAGGTGGTTTCGTACCCTACCATAATCTCTACGTTTGTTCTCCGCTATTAGTGTCTTTGGAGTGACTCTTTGTTGCATGTTGAGGGCTTGTTATATGATCTATCTATGTTATTATTGTTGAGAGAACTTGCACTAGTGAAAGTATGAACCCTAGGCCTTGTTTCCTATCATTGCAATACCGTTTACGCTCATTTTTACCACTTGTTACCTTGATGTTTTTATTATTTCAGATTACAAAAACCTATATCTACTACCTATTTTGCACTTGTATCTTCATCTCTTCTCCGAACTAGTGCACCTACACAATTTACCATTGTATTGGGTGTGTTGGGACACAAGAGACTCTTTGTTATTTGGTTGCAGGGTTGTTTGAGAGAGACCATCTTCATCATACGCCTCCTACGGACTGATAAACCTTAGGTCATCCACTTGAGGGAAATTTGCTACTGTCCTACAAACATGTGCACTTGCAGGCCCAACAACGTCTACAAGAAGAAGGTTGTGTAGTATACATCAAGCTCTTTTCTGGCGCCGTTGTTGGGGAGGTTAGCGCTTGAAGGTATATCTTTAGATCTTGCAATCGAATCTTTTTGTTTCTTGTTTTAGCACTAGTTTATTTTATAAAAGGAAACTACAAAAAAAATGGAGTTAAGTTTGTCTCATACGCTTCGTCTTTTTAATATCTTTCGTGAGTATGATGGAAAGGAAAATTGTGCTTAAGTGCTATAAGAAGAATTACATAGAATGCTTGGCATGAAATATGTGAATGATGAGCATGATTGCAATGTTGTTAGTATGAATTCCTTGAATATCCATGATGCTAATGATATGCAAAGCCACAAGCTTGGGGAAGCTATGTTTGATGATTATGATATTTTTTGTCCCCCAAGTTTTGATAAGAATATTTATTATGATGAAAGCATGCCTCCCACCTATGATGATTATATTGATGAAAGTGGGTTCGGAAGAGTGTCAACTTTAGGAAGTAGTGATCCCACTATTTTGGAGGATGTTGAATCTATTTGTGATGGATATGAAAGTGGATTTGGAAGAGTGTCAACTTTATTTAGTGATTCCATTATCTTTCAATCGATTATGATGAGAACGAAGTTGCTACTTATGATAATTATTGTGATAAAACTTATGCTATAAAAAGTAGTGATGATTATGTTTACAAAACTTGTCATGATTATGATTACCCTTTCTCTGAACATTACTCTTTTAATGTGGAAACAATTTTTAGTGTTCAAGTCTCTTATGATACTCCCACCATTCTGAACGAGAAGAATTTTGCTTATGTGGAGAGTAGTAAATTTTCCATGCTTGTAGGTCATGAAAAGAATGCTTTAGGTGCTGGTTATATTGTTGAATTCATTCATGATGCTACTGAAAATTATTATGAGGGAGGAACATATGCTTGTAGGAATTACAATAATATCAAGTTTCCTCCCTATGTGCTTAAATTCTTGAAGCTATGCTTGTTTTGCCATCCTATGCTAGTTGATTATTGTTCCCATAAGTTGTTTGCTCACAAAATCCCTATGCATAGAAAGTGGGTTAGGCTTAAACGTGCTAGTCATATGCTTCACGATGCTCTCGTTATATTTCAATTCTTATCTTTTATGTGAGCATCATTGCCATCATCATGCCTAGCTAAAAAGGCATTAAAGAAAAGCGCTTGTTGGGAGACAATCCAATATTTATCCTTACTATTTTTGTGTGTTCACATGATTATGCTACTGTATTAATCATGTTTTGTAGCTTTTGTTTCAATAAAGTGCCAAGTAGGACCTTAGGGAAGACTTGGGTGAAGTTTATATGATCTTGCTGTGAAAAACAGAAACTCTTGCGCTCACGAGTATAGCTGCCATTTTTTACTGGAGAGTGATTTTAGGTTGATTCTTTTTGCAGATAATCAATAGACAAATTTCTCAGGTCCAGAAGTTTATTTCATAATTTTTGGGGTTCCAGAAGTATACGTTTTATACAGATTACTACAGACTGTTCTATTTTTGACAGATTCTGTTTTCATTGTGTTGTTTGCTTATTTAGATGCATCTATGGCTAGTATTAAGTGGTATGAACCATAGAGATGTTAGAATACAGTAGATATTACACCAATATGAATTAAGAATGAGTTCATTACAGTACCTAAGTGGTGGTTTTATTTTCTTGTACTAACGGAGCTTACGAGTTTTGTTTTGAGTTTTGTGTGGTTGAAGTTTTCAAGTTTTGGGTAAAGATTCAATGGACTATGGAATAAGGATTGGAAAGAGCCTAAGCTTGGGGATGCCCAAGGCACCCCAAGGTAATATTCAAGGACAACCAAGAGCCTAAGCTTGGGGATGCCCCAGATGGCATCCCCTCTTTCGTCTTCGTTCATCGGTAACTTTACTTGGAGCTATATTTTTATTCACCACATGATATGTGTTTTGCTTGGAGCGTCATTTTATTTTGCTAGTTTTTGCTTTCTGTTAGTTAGAATAATGTTTTGCATCTTTATTTTCAATAAAAAAAGTTAAGGATAGCCTTTGCCATGCTTATTTTGCTAGTTTGCATGTTGCTGTTTGAAAACAGAAAGTTTACCGCTGTTGCAAACATTCCCTAGAAAATTCAGAGAATGGTATGACGGTGAATCTTTTTGCATATTAAGCTCTGATAAAATTATTACAGTGGGAATTTTAGTTCATAATTTTTGGAGTCAGGGAAGTATTGATACTCTTGCATTCTTTACAGACTGTACTGTTTTGGCAGATTGCTGTTATGGTTGCATTGTTTGCATATGTTTGCTTGTTTAATTATTCTATTTGAGGATAGGAGTATTAAATATACAGAGGCATTTAGTATGCAATGTTGAATAATAATTTTACTGATTTGTTACAGTAGAAGATGATAAGGTTTTGCATTGGTTTATACTAACCTATCTCATGAGTTCATGTTGAGTTTGTTGTGAATGAAGCTTTTGATAAAAAGAAGAGAAACCATGATATGAGAGGAGTTAAGGAGACATAAAAGCTCAAGCTTGGGGATGCCCAAGGCATCCCAAGATAATATTTCAAGAAGTATCAAGCATCTAAGCTTGGGGGTGCCCCGGTAGGCATCCCACCTTTCTTCTTCGGCAATCATCGGTTAGTATCGGTTGAGCCTAAGTTTTTGCTTCTTCACATGAGTTGTGGTATCCTTGCATTGTCATTTATTTTTATTTTCTTGCTGTTTGAATAAGATACCAAGATATGAAATTCTTTAATGAGAGAGAGCCATACATGATTTGGAATTTGCTAGAATACTCTATGTGCTTCACTTATATCTTTTGAGCGTAATAATTTTTGCTCTAGTACTTCACTTAGATCTTTTAGAGCACGGTGGTGGATTTGTTTTAAAGAAACTATTGATCTATCATGCTTCACTTAGATTATTTTGAGAGTTGTTAATAGCATGGTAATTTGCTTAAAGATAATATACTTGGTATTCAAGAATTGTGAAACTTTCTTTTGAGTGCGTTGAATACTAAGATAAGTTTGATGCTTGATAATTGTTTTGAGATATGGAGGTGATAATATCAAAGCAATGCTAGTTGGGGTGATTATGAATTTAAAGAATGCTTGTGTGGAAGTTTGTGATTCCCGTAGCATGCACGTATGGTGAACCACTTTATGATAAAGTCAGAACATAATTTTATTTATTGATTGTCTTCCTTATGAGTGGCAGTCGGGGACGTGCAATGGTCTTTTCCTACCAATCTACCCCCCTAGGAGCATGAGTGTAGTGCTTTGGTTTTTGATGACTTCTAAATTTTTGCAATAAGTGTATGAGTTCTTTTGATTAATGTTGAGTCCATGGATTATATGCACTCTCACCCTTCCACCATTGCTAGCCTCTCTAATACCGCACACTTTTCGTCGGTATCATACACCCACCATATACCTTCCTCAAAACAGCCACCATACCTACCTATCATGGCATTTCCATAGCCATTCCGAGATATATTGCCATGCAACTTTCCACCATTCCGTTCATATGACACACATTACTTTTGTCATATTGCTTTTTGCATGAACATGTAGTTGACATTGTATTTGTGGCAAGGCCACCTTCATAATTTTCATACATGTCGCTCATGATTCATTGCATATCCTGGTACACCGCCGGAGGAATTCATATAGAGTCATATTTTGTTCTAAGTATCGAGTTGTAATTGTTGAGTTGTAAGAAAAATAAAAGTGTGATGATCATCATCATTAGAGCATTGTCCCAGTGAGGAAAGGATGATGGAGACTATTGTTCCCCCATAAGTCGGGATGAGACTCCGGATGAAATAAAAAAAAGTGTGACCATAAAAAAAGAAAAAGAAAAGGCCCAAATAAATAAATGAGAGAAAAGGAGAGAAGGGACAATGCTACTATCCTTTTTCCACACTTGTGCTTCAAAATAGCACCATGATCTTCATGATAGAGAGTCTCATATGTTGTCACTTTCTTATACTAGTGGGAATTTTTCATTATAGAACTTGGCTTGTATATTCCAATGATGGGCTTCCTCAAAAGTGCCCTAGGTCTTCGTGAGCAAGCAAGTTGGATGCACACCCACTTAGTTTCTTTTGTTGAGCTTTCATATACTTATAGCTCTAGTGCATCCGTTGCATGGCAATCCCTACTCACTCACATTGATATCTATTAATGGGCATTTCCATAGCCCGTAGAGACGCCTAGTTGATGTGAGACTATCTTCTCCTTTTTGTCTTCTCCACAACCACCATTCTATTCCACCTATAGTGTTATGTCCATGGCTCACGCTCATGTATTGCATGAAAGTTGAAAAAGTTTGAGATTACTAAAGTATGAAACAATTGCTTGGCTCGTCATCAGGGTTGTGCATGATCAAATACTTTGTGTGATGAAGTTAGAGCTTAGCCAGACTATATGATTTTGTAGGGATAACTTTCTTTAACCATGCTATTTTGAGAAGACATGATTGCTTTAATTTATATGCTTGAAGTATTATTACCTTTATGTTAATACGAACCTTTGTCTTGAATCTTTCGGATCTGAATATTCATGTCACAATTAAGAAGATTTACATTGAAATTATGCCAAAGTATCACTCCGCATCAAAAATTATCTTTGTATCATTTACCTACTCGAGGACGAGCAGGAATTAAGCTTGGGGATGCTTGATACGTCTCCAACGTATCTATAATTTTTGATTGCTCCATGCTACTTTATCTACTGTTTTAGGCAATATTGGGCTTTACTATCCACTTTTATATTATTGTTGGGACTAACCTATTAACCGGACGCCCAGCCCAGATTTGTTGTTTTATGCCTATTTTAGTGTTTCGAGGAAAAGGAATATCAGACGGAGTCAAAATGGAACGAAATCAACTGGAGAAGTTATTTTTCGAACGAAAGCCATCTGATGGACTTGGAGTGCACGTCAGGAGATACGGGAGGTGCTCACGAGGGTGGGCCCCCCCTGGGCGCGCCCCCTGCCTCGTGGGGCCCCCGTACCTCCTCCGACGTACCCCTTGCACCCATATATACTCTTGTACCCTAAAACTTCCAGAACAGAAGATAGATCGGTAGTTCCGCCGCCGCAAGCCTCTGTAGCCACCAAAATCCAATAGGGACCCTGTTCCGGCACCCTGCCGGAGGGGGGATCCATCACCGGTGGCCATCTTCATCATCCCGGCACTATCCATGACGAGGAGGGAGTAGTTCACCCTCGGGGCTGTGGGTATGTACCAGTAGCTATGTGTTTGATCTCTCTCTCTCTCCCGTGTTCTCTCTCATGTTCCTCTATGGCACGATCTTGATGTATCTCGAGCTTTGCTATTGTAGTTGGATCTTATGATGTTTCTCCCCCTCTACTCTCTTGTGATGAATTGAGTTTCCCCTTTGAAGTTATCTTATCGGATTGAGTCTATTATGAGAACACTTGATGTATGTCTTGCCATGATTATCTGTGGTGACAATGGGATATCATGTGCCACTTGATGTATGTTTTGGTGATCAACTTGCGGGTTTCGTGACATTGGGAACCTATGCATAGGGGTTGGCACACGTTCTTGACTCTCCGGTAGGAACTTTGGGGCACTCTTTGAAGTACTTTTATGTTGGTTGGATGAATCTGAGATTGTGTGATGCATATCGTATAATCATGCCCACGGATACTTGAGGTGACAATGGAGTATCTAGGTGACATTACGGTTTTGGTTGATTTGTGTCTTAAGGTGTTATTCTAGTACGAACTCTTTTATAGATTGATCCGAAAGAATAACTTTGAGGTGGTTTCATACCCTACCATAATCTCTGCGTGTTTTCTCCGCTATTATTGTCTTTGGAGTGACTCTTTGTTGCATGTTGAGGGCTTGTTATATGATCTATCTATGTTATTATTGTTGAGAGAACTTGCACTAGTGAAAGTATGAACCCTAGACCTTGTTTCCTATCATTGCAATACTGTTTATGCTCATTTTTACCACTTGTTACGTTGCTGTTTTTATTGTTTCAGATTACAAAAACCTATATCTACTACCTATTTTGCACTTGTATCTTCATCTCTTCGCCGAACTAGTGCACCTATACAATTTACAATTGTATTGGGTGTGTTGGGGACACAAGAGACTCTTTGTTATTTGGTTGCAGGGTTGTTTGAGAGAGACCATCTTCATCCTACGCCTCCTACGGATTGATAAACCTTAGGTCATCCACTTGAGGGAAATTTGCTACTGTCCTACAAACCTGTGCACTTGCAGGCCCAACAACGTCTACAAGAAGTAGGTTGTAGTAGACATCACTATCCTCCGAGTCTTTGTTCCCTGTTTTCTCGTCAGGGTCGACCTGCCCGTCCTCCCAATCATCCTGTTCGGATATTGGTTCAATGGGGTCGTCTTGGTCTTCGGCGTTCTCTGGAGTATCATTGTTTCCGGTGCCAGTATTGTTGTCCTCTCCGCAATGCAATTTAGAGTTGCGCCGCTGACGTTGATGTTTCAGCGGTATCTCAGGGGGTTTATCCTCGACTGGTTTTTCTCCTCACTATTGATGCCTTCTCTAGGTCTGTCCACCATGTATATGTCGTATGAGGAGGTGGCCATCTAGTGCTGGTGAATGGCGGGTTTGGGTGTGCTCCTCTCCGGCATCGTCGTCCATACCGTAGATGTCTTCGGAGGCGTAGTCAAGCATGTCGGTTAGATCCTCGACAGTGGCTATAAAGTGGGAGGTGGGTGGGAAGTAAGATTCCCTATTTCTAGCCTCTAGTCCGGGCTGGGCGCAATTTAGAAGTGGTTCATCTGTGATGACGAGGGATCGCATTAAGTCTAGAGCCTCGTTTAAGAGCGGGGTTTGGACGGGGTCGGAACTTTCTGGGCCGAGCTCGCATGATGCGGACCTCTAGGGTTTGGATTCAGTGTCCAGAGAGGAATTCGGCTTTGTAAAGATTGTCGGAGGCGCTATTCTCTATGGTTTTCTGGGGTTGAGCTCTAAGACCGCAGAGTGTCCGACGGTCTCTAGACTCCCGTCTTCGGACCTGATGATGCGCTCCTGATCTGAGGCCAGAGCGGTGGTTGGGGCTGCGAACCCTTGGAAGATCAAGTCTCCTCGGATATCAGCAACATAGTTCATATTTCCAAAACTGATCTAGTGACCAGGGGCGTAACTGTCAATCTGCTCCAGGTGGCCAACCGAGTTGGCACGCAGTGTGAAGCCGCCAAATACAAAGATCTGGTCGGGGAGAAAAATCTCCTTCATGGCAGCATTGTTGTAGATGATTGATGGAGCCATCGAGACTTTCGACGAACGCATAGTGGAACTCTCAATGAAAGCACCAATGTCGGTGTCAAAACTGAAGGAACTATGCCCTAGAGGCAATAATAAAGTGGTTGTTTATATTTCCTTATATCATGATAAATGTTTATTATTCATGCGAGAATTGTATTAACCGGAAACTTAGTACATGTGTGAATACATAGACGAACAGAGTGTCACTAGTATGCCGCTACTTGACTAGCTCGTTAATCAAAGATGGTTAAGTTTCCTAGCCATGGACAAAGAGTTGTCATCTGATAAACGGGATCACATCATTAGAGAATGATGTGATTGACTTGACCCATTCGTTAGCTTAGTACGATGATCATTTAGTTTGTTGCTATTGCTTTGTTCATAACTTATAAATGTTCCTATGACTATGAGATTATGCAACTCCCGAATACCGGAGGAACACTTAGTGTGCTATCAAACGTTGAAGGTTAAAACAGCACACTTGATGAAAAATCATTGTGGTTTTGATGCGTAGGTAAGAACGGTTCTTGCTCAGCCCGTAGCAGCCACCTAAAACTTGCAACAACAAAGTAGAGGACGTCTAACTTGTTTTTGCGGGGCATGTTGTGATGTGATATGGTCAAGACATGATGCTAAATTTTATTGTATGAGATGATCATGTTTTGTAACAGAGTTATCGGCAACTGGCAGGAGCCATATGGTTGTCGCTTTATTGTATGAAATGCAATCGCCATGTAATTGCTTTACTTTATCACTAAGTGGTACCGATAGTCGTAGAAGCAATAGTTGCGAGACGACAATGATGCTACGATGGAGATCAAGGTGTCGCGCCGGTGACGATGGTGATCATGGCGGTGCTTTGGAGATGGATATCAAAGGCACAAGATGATGATGGCCAGATCATATCAGTTATACTGATTGCATGTGATGTTTAACCTTTATGCATCTTATTTTGCTTAGTTTGACGGTAGCATTATAAGATGATCTCTCACTAAATTTCAAGGTATAAGTGTTCTCCCTGAGTATGCACCGTTGCTATAGTTCGGTGTGCCGAGACACCACCTGATGATCGGGTGTGATAAGCTATACATTCACATACAACGGGTGCAAGCTAGTTTTGCACATGCAGAATACTCGGGTTAATCTTGATGAGCCTAGCATATGCAGATATGGCCTCGGAACACCGAGACCGAAAGGTCGAGCGTGAATCATATAGTAGATATGATCAACATAGTGATGTTCACCATTGAAAACTACTCCATCTCACGTGATGATCGTACATGGTTTAGTTGATATGGATCACGTGATCACTTAGATGATTAGAGAGATGTCTATCTAAGTGGGAGTTCTTAAGTAATATGATTAATAGAACTTTAATTTATCATGAACTTAGTCCTGGTAGTATTTGCATAACTATGTTGTAGATCAATAGCTCGCGATGTAGTTCCTTGTTTATTTTTCACATGTTCCTAGAGAAAAACTATGTTGAAAGATGATAGTAGCAATGATGCGGACTAGGTCCGTGATCTGAGGATTATCCTCATTGATGCACAGAACAATTATGTCCTTGATGCACCGCTAGGTGACGGACCTATTGCAGGAGCAAATGCACATGTTATGAACGTTTGACAAAGCTCGGTATGATGACTACTTAATAGTTTAGTGCACCAGGCTTTACGGCTTAGAACCGGGACTTAAAAAATGTTTTGAATGTCACAGAGCATATAAGATGTTCTAAGAGTTGAAATTTGTATTTCATACTCATGCCCGTGTCGAGAGGTATGAGACCTTTGACAGTACTTTGCCTACAAGATCGAGGATAATAGCTCAATGAGAGCATGTGCTCAGATTGTCTAAGTACTACAATTTCTTGAATCAAGTGGGAGTTAATCTTCCAGATAAGATAGTAATTGACAAAGTTCTCTAGTCACTATCACCAAGTTACTAGAACTTAGTGATGAACTATAATATGCAAGCGATGACAAAAGTAATTCCCAAGCTCTTTGTGATGCTGAAATCGGCGAAGGTAGAAATCAAGAAATAGCATCAAGTGTTGATGGTTAACAAGATCACTAGTTTCAAAGAAAAGGGCAAAGGGAAAGAAAGAGGAACTTCAAAGAAGAATAGCAAGCAAGTCGTTGCTCCCATGAAGAAGCCCAAAGCTAGACCCAAGCCTGGAACTGAGTGCTTTTACTGCAAAGGAAATGGTCATTGGAAGTGGAACTGCCCTAGATACTTGGCGGATAAGAAGGATGACAAAGTGAACAAAATTATATTTGATATACATGTTACTGAGTGTACTTTACTAGTGTTTATAGCAACCTCTTAGTATTTGATACTGGTTCAGTTGCTAAGAGTGGTAACTCGAAATGGGAGTTGCAAAATAAACAGAGACTAGTTAAGGCAGAGGTGATGATGTGAATTGGAAGTGATTCCAAGGTTGATAAGATCACCATCGCACACTCCGTTTACCTTCGGGATTAGTGTTGAACCTAAAATAAATGTTATTTGGTGTTTGCGTTGAGCATAATATGATTGGATCATGTTTATTGCAATACGGTTATTCATTTAAGTCAAAGATTAATTGTTATTCTGTTTACATGAATAAAACCTTCTAAGGTCATACACCTAAGGTGAATGGTTTGTTGAATGTCGATCGTAGTGATACACATATACATAATATTGATGCCAAAAGATGCAAAGTTGATAATGATAGTGCAATATATTTGTGGCACTGCCGTTTAGGTCGTATTGGTGTAAAGCACATGAAGAAACTCCATGATGATGGACTTTTGGAATCACTTGATTATGAATCACTTGATGCTTGCGAACCATGCCTCATGGGAAAGATGACTAAGACTCCGTTCTCCAGAACAATGGTGCAAGCAACTGACTTATTGGAAATAATACATACTAATGTATGCGATCCGATAAGTGTTGAGGCTCGCAGCGGGTATCGTTATTTTCTGACCTTCATAGATGATTTGAGAAGATCTGGGTATATCTACTTGATGAAACATAAGTCTGAAACATTTGAAAAGTTCAAAGAATTTCAGAGTGAAGTGGAAAATCATCGTAACAAGAAAACAAAGTTTCTACGATCTGATCGCGGAAACGAATATTTGAGTTACGAGTTTGGTCTTCATTTGAAACAATGTGGAATAGTTTCGCAACTCACGCCACCTGGAACACCACAGCGTAATGGTGTGTTCGAACATCATAACCGTACTTTATTAGATATGGTGCAATCTATGATGTCTTTTACTGAATTACCACTATCGTTTTGGGGTTACGCATTAGAGACAACTGCATTCACGTTAAATAGGGCACCGTCCAAAATGAGACGACATCGTATGAACTGTGCTTTAGCAAGCTATCATTTCTTAAAATTTGGGGTTGCGATGCTTATGTGATAAAGTTTCAACATGATAAGCTCAAAACCCAAATCGGAGAAGTGCGTCTTCATAGGATACCCAAAAGGAAACAGATGGGTACACCTTCTATCACAGATCCAAAGGCAAGATCTTTGTTGCTAAAAGTGGATCCTTTCTAGAGAAGGAGTTTCTCTCGACAGAAGTGAGTGGGAGGAAAGTAGACCTTGATGAGGTAACTGTACCTGATCCCTTATTGGAAAGTAGTTCATCACAGAAATCAGTTCCAATGATTCCTACACCAATTAGTGAGGAAGCTAATGATGATGATCATGAAACTTCAGATCAAGTTACTACCAAACCTGGTAGGTCAACCGGAGTAAGATCCGCACCAGAGTGGTACGGTAATCTTATTCTGGAAGTCATGTTACTTGACCATAACGAACCTACGAACTATGAGGAAGCGATGATGAACCCAGATTCCGCAAAATGGCTTGAGGCCATGAAACCTAAGATGGGATCCATGTATGAGAACAAAGTATGGACTTTGGTTGACTTGCCTGATGATTGGCAAGCTATAGAGAATAAATGGATCTTCAAGAAGAATACTGACGTTGACGGTAATGTTATTGTCTACAAAGCTCGGCTTGTTGCGAAAGGTTTTCGACAAGTTCAAGGAGTTGACTACGATGAGACCTTCTCACCCGTAGCGATGCTTAATTCTATCTGAATCATGTTAGAAATTGCCGCATTTTATGATTATGAAATTTGTCAAATGGATGTAAAAATTGCATTCCTTAAGGGATATCTTAAAGAAGAGTTGTATATGATGCAACCAGAAAGGTTTTGTCGATCCAAAGGGTGCTAACAAAGTGTGCAAGCTCTAGCGATCCATTTATGGACTGGTGCAAGCCTCTCGGAGTTGGAATATACGCTTTGATAGTGTGATCAAAGCATATGGATTTATACAGACTTTTGGAGAAGCCTGTATTTACAAGAAAGTGAGTGGGAGATCTGTAGCATTTCTGATATTATATGGGGATGACATATTGTTGATCGGAAATGATACTGAATTTCTGAATAGCATAAAAGGATACTTGAATAAGAATTTTTCAATGAAAGACCTCGGTGAAGTTGCTTATATATTGGGCATCAATATCTATAGAGATAGATCAAGACGCTTAATTGGACTTTCACAAAGCATATACCTTGACAAAGTTTTGAACAAGTTCAAAATGGATCAAGCAAAGAAAGGGTTCTTGCCTGTGTTGCAAGGTGTGAAGTTGAGTCAGACTCAATGCCCGACCAATGCATAAAATAAAAAGAGAATGAAAATTCATTCCCTATGTTTCAGTCATAGGTTCTATAAAGTATGCCATGTTGTATACCAGACCTATTGTGAACCTCACCATGAGTTTGGCAAGAGGGTACAATAGTGATCCAGGAGTGGATCGCTGGACAGTGGTCAAAATTATCCTTGGTGAAATAAGGAGATATTTCTCGGTTGTGGAGAGGATAAAGAGATCATCGTAAAGAGTTACGTCGATGCAAGCTTTGACACTGATCCGAATGACTCTAAGTCTCAATTTGGATACATATTGAAAGTGGGAGCAATTAGCTAGAGAAGCTCCGTGCAGAGCATTGTAGACATAGAAATTTGCAAAATACATACGGCTCTGAATGTGACAGACCCATTGGCTAAGCTTCTCTCACAAGCAAAACATGATCACACCTTAGTACTCTTTGGGTGTTAATCATGTAGCGATGTGAACTAGATTATTGACTCTAGTAAAAACCCTTTGGGTATTAGTCACATGGCGACGTGAACTAATCACATGGTGATGTGAACTATTGGTGTTAAATCACATGGCGATGTGAACTAGATTATTGACTCTAGTGCAAGTGGGAGACTAAAGGAAATATGCCCTAGAGGCAATAATAAAGTTGTTATTTACATTTCCTTATATCGTGATAAATGTTTATTATTCATGCGAGAATTGTATTAACCGGAAACTTAGTACATGTGTGAATACATAGACAAACAGAGTGTCACTACTATGCCTCTACTTGACTAGCTCATTAATCAAAGATGGTTAAGTTTCCTAGCCATGGACAAAGAGTTGTCATTTGATAAATGGGATCACATAATTAGAGAATGATGTGATTGACTTGGCCCATCCATTAGCTTAGCACGATGATTGTTTAGTTTGTTGCTATTGCTTTCTTCATAACTTATACATGTTCCTATGACTATGAGATTGTGCAACTCCCGAATACCAGAGGAACACTTATTGTGCTATCAAACATCACAACGTAACTTGGTGATTATAAAGATGCTCTAAAGGTGTCTCCCATGGTGTTTGTTGAGTTGGCATAAATCGAGATTAGGATTTGTCACTCCGAGTATCAGAGAGGTATCTCTAGGCCCTCTCGGTAATGCACCTCACTATAAGCCTTGCAAGCATTGTGACTAATGAGTTAGTTGCGGGATGATGCATTACGGAACGAGCAAAGAGACTTGCCGGTAACGACATTTGAACTAGGTATTGAGATACCGACTATCGAATCTCGGGCAAGTGACATACCGATGATAAAGGGAACAATGTATGTTGTTATGCGGTTTGACCGATAAAGATCTTTGTAGAATATGTAGGAACCAATATGAGCATCCAGGTTCCGCTATTGGTTATTGACCAGAGATGTGTCTCGGTCATGTCTATATAGTTCTTGAACCCGTAGGGTCCGCATGCTTAACGTTCAGTGACGATCGGTATTATGAGTTTAGGTGTTTTGATGTACCGAAGGTAGTTAGGAGTCCCGGATATGATCACGGACATGACGAGGAGTCTCGAAATGGTTGAGACATAAAGATCGATATATTGGATGACTATGTTTGGACATTGGAATGGTTTCGAGTGAGTTCGGGCATATACCAGAGTACCCGGGGGTTACCGGAACCCCCCCCCCCCCGGGGGGGAGTATATGGGCCTTATTGGGCCTTAGTGGGAGAGAGGAGGAGGCAGCCTAGGAAGGGGCGCCCCCCCAAGCCCAATCTGAATTGGGAGGGGGGGCGGCCCCCCTTTCCTTCCTCCCTCTCTCCTCCTTCCTTCCTCTCCAACTCCTACTTAGAAGGGGGGAATCCTACTCCCGGTGGGAGTAGGACTCCCCTATGGCGCGCAATAGAGAGGGCCGGCCCTTCCCCTCCTCCACTCCTTTATATACGGGGGAGGGGGGCACCCCATAGACACAAGTTGATCATTGATCTCTTAGTCGTGTGCGGTGCCCCCTCCACCATAATACACCTCGGTCATATCGTTGCAGTGCTTAGGTGAAGCCCTACGCTGGTAGCTTCATCATCACCATCATCACGCCGCCATGCTGACGAAGCTCTCCCTTGACACTCAGCTGGATCAAGAGTTCGTGGGACGTCACCGAGCCGAACGTGTGCGGATCATGGAGGTGCCGTACTTTCGGTACTGGGATCGGTCGGATCGTAAAGACGTACGACTACATCAACCGTGTTGTCATAACACTTCCACTTATGGTCTACGAGGGTACATGGACTACACTCTCCCCTCTCGTTGCTATGCATCACCATGATAGATCTTACGTGTGCGTAGGAAATTTTTTGAAATTACTGTGTTCCCTAACAAAAACCGACAGATCTCGGGTATGGGGTCCCGAATTGTGTGTCTAAGGATCAAAGGTAACAGGAGGGAGGGGACATGATGTTTACCCAGGTTCGGGCCCTCTTGATGGAGGTAATACCCTACTTCCTGCTTGATTGACTTTGATGAGTATAGGGGTTACAAGAATTGATCTACCATGAGATCGTAATGGCTAAACCCTAGATGTCTAGCCTATATGATTATGATTGCCTCTACGGACTAAGCTCTCCGATTTATATAGACATCGGAGGGGGCTAGGGTTGTACAGAGTCGGTTTACATAGAAAGGAATCTTCATATCTGCACGCCAAGCTTGCCTTCCACGCCAAGGAGAGTCCCATCCAGACACGGGGAAAGGCCTCCGGTCTTGTATCTTCACGGCCCATCTGTCCGGCCCATGTCAAATAGCTCGGACATCCAAGGACCCCATAATCCAGGACTCCCTCAGTCACCCTCGCCTCATACTGGCGGCGGGCGACCTTTTCGGCCTCTAAATCCGCAGCCGCTTTGTCTGCGGCCGCTTTCCTTGCCCTCACCTCCTCCTTGGCTTCGGCAAGGGCACTCTTGAGGGTCTCGACCTCGGTCGCGCTGCCTACAATCATATACATAGCAGCACATGAGCTTAAACTCTGAGTTTGCATTACAATTCAGGCTTGTAAGGGGCCTTTTAAAATCATACCTTGGGCCTCATCGAACCACTTGTTAATACGGTCGATCTCATCGTCGGCCAGCTTGAGTTTCCGCTGGAGTTCGGAAACTTCAGTGTCCTTGGCTGAAGCCGTTAACAGGGAAGCCTGTTTATCAAAATAGATAAGTGTGTTATCTCCAGAGAATATTTGATCCTCTGTCCAGCTCCTTTTTCCAAAGATCCGAACAGAGTCTCACGGGCGACTATCTATATACAGGCATATTTTTCCAATATGAAAAGAGGCTAAGTTAACAGGATAGTAAAAGCTTCGTTCATTCCGCTTTTGGCGGACTAAACCTTCTCAACCACCGTACCCATCAAGGTACGGTGCTCCTCCATGACGGAAGCATGTTGAACTTCTTCCTTCAATGTGTCCAGCGCCTCCGAATTGATGGAGGTCACCGGAGGAGTCGGCACTCCCCCCTCCCTTAAAGGGGGATGCTAGCTCGATTCCGAAGCCATGTGGGTCTCCGAAGTTGTATTCGGCTGGGGGTCGGACTGGTCCGGGCCCCCGTCGTCAGTTTCCATAGGGGTTGTGCCCCCCATGTTTTCAGCAGCCGAGGCATTACCCTCTGGTGCTGTTTCAGTGGCCTTTCGCACCTCTCCCTGGCCCCGAGAGGTCCTTTGGGACAACACGTTGGTGTCATCCGCGGCATGTGGCGGAGAGGCTCGCGGAGGCGTTTCGCTCTCCATCATCTCCGGCGCCAACGAGTTCCCCGAAGATGATGATTGTTGGGGGAGATCACGGGCCGGACTGAAATACGTAAATGATATGTTATCCTTTGTAAAAGGCCAGATATATGTATATTATCTTTGAATACTTGCGACTCGGCCAGGGGCTTCGGCCTGGGGCGCCACTCGGGGGTGGCTTCGGCGTCCGATTCTGAATCGTCCGAAAGGGAGATCTTCCCCTTCTTGGACGCCTCCACCTCTAGGTACACAGACGCCACCCTTTTCTTCTTCCCCTCCTTAAGGGGAGAATTGCTCTCCTCCACTTCCTCTTCGTCTTCATCTCCCTCGTGGGAGGAGAGAGCTCCGATATCTCCGGATACAACGTCCGAAGTACCTTTACGACGAAGGCCACTTCTGGCCTCCTTGCCCTTCTTCTTGGCCTTCTTCTCCGACGCCTGGTATGGCGCCGGGACTAGCATCTTCGTTAGTAGAGGAATGGCTGGGTCTTCGGGCAGCGGAGCTGGACATCGGATCCGCGCGGCCTTCTTTTGTTGGGGAACATAGTAATTTCAAAAAAAATCCTACGCACACGCAGGATGATGGTGATGCATAGCACTGAGAGGGGAGAGTGTGTCCATGTACACTCGTAGACCGAAAGCGGAAGCGTTATGACAACGCGGTTGATGTAGTCGTACGTCTTCATGATCCGACCGATCCAAGCACCGAACGTACGGCACCTCCGAGTTCAGCACACGTTCAGCTCGATGACGATCCCCGGACTCCGATCCAGCAGGGTGTCGGGGATGAGTTCTGTCAGCACGACGGCGTGGTGACAATGATGATGTTCTACCAACGCAGGGCTTTTCCTAAGCACCGCAATGATATGACAGAGGTGGAATATGGTGGAGGGGGGCACCGCACATGGCTAAGGAATGATCACGAAGATCAACTTGTGTGTCCTAGGGTGCCCCCTGCCCCCGTATATAAAGGAGCAAGGGGGGAGGGGGCGGC
Organism: Triticum dicoccoides; assembly: GCF_002162155.2. Lineage (NCBI taxonomy): Eukaryota > Viridiplantae > Streptophyta > Magnoliopsida > Poales > Poaceae > Triticum > Triticum dicoccoides. The sequence continues at coordinate 679,068,009 of NC_041383.1, read as the reverse complement.
CGGCCTAGGAGGGGGCGCGCCAAGGGGAGTCCTACTCCCACTGGGAGTAGGACTCCCTCCTTCCTTGTTGGAGTAGGAGAAGGGGAAAGAGGGGGAGAGGAAGAAGGAAAAGGGGGTTGCGCCCCTTGTCCAATTCGGACCAAAGGGGGGGTGCAGGCCTCCTTCCTTTTGGCCTCTCTCCTCTATTCCCGTATGGCCCAATAAGGCCCATATACTCCCCGGCGAATTCCCGTAACTCTCCGGTACTCCGAAAAATACCCGAATCACTCGGAACCTTTCCGAACTCCAAATATAGTCGTCCAATATATCAATCTTTACGTCTCAACCATCTCGAGACTCCTCGTCATGTCCTGATCTCATCCGGGACTCCGAACTCCTTCGGTACATCAAAACTCATAAACTCATAGTATAACTGTCATCAAACCTTAAGCGTGCGGACCCTATGGGTTCGAGAACAATGTAGACATGACCGAGACACATTTCCGGTCAATAACCAATAGCGGAACCTGGATGCTCATATTGGCTCCCACATATTCTACGAAGATCTTTATCGGTCAAATCGCATAACAACATACGTTGTTCCCTTTGTGATCGGTATGTTACTTGCCCGAGATTCGATCGTCAGTATCTCAATACCTAGTTCAATATCGTTACCGGCAAGTCTCTTTACTCGTTCCGTAATACATCATCCCGCAACTAACTAATTAGTTGCAATGCTTGCAAGGCTTAAGTGATGTGTATTACCGAGAGGGCCCGGAGATACCTCTCCGACAATCGAAGTGACAAATCCTAATCTCAAAATACGCCAACCCAACATGTACCTTCGGAGACACCTGTAGAGCACCTTTATAATCACCCAGTTACATTGTGATGTTTGGTAGCACACAAAGTGTTCCTCCGGTAAACGAGAGTTGCATAATCTCATAGTCACAGGAACATGTATAAGTCATGAAGAAAGCAGTAGCAACATACTAAACGATCGTGTGCTAAGCTAACGGAATGGGTCAAGTCAATCACATCATTCTCCTAATGATGTGATCCTGTTAATCAAATGACAACTCTTTTGTCCATGGCTAGGAAACTTAACCATCTTTGATTCACGAGCTAGTCAAGTAGAGGCATACTAGTGACACTATGTTTGTTTATGTATTCACACATGTATTATGTTTCCGGTTAATACAATTCTAGCATGAATAATAAACATTTATCATGAAATAAGGAAATAAATAATAACTTTAATATTGCCTCTAGGGCATATTTCCTTCAGTCTCCCACTTGCACTAGAGTCAATAATCTAGTTCACATCACCATGTGATTTAACACCAATATTCATCTGTATGTGATTAATACCCATAGTTCACATCGTCATGTGATCAACACCCAAAGGGTTTACTAGAGTCAATAATCTAGTTCACATCGCTATGTGATTAACACCCAAAGAGTACTAAGGTATGATCATGTTTTGCTCGTGAGAGAAGTTTAGTCAACGGGTCTGTCACATTCAGAGCCGTATGTATTTTGCAAATATTCTATGTCTACAATGCTCTGCATGGAGCTACTCTAGCTAATTGCTCCCACTTTCAATATGTATCCAGATTGAGACTTAGAGTCACTGGATCGGTGTAAAAGCTTGCACCGATGTAACTCTTTACGACGGGCTCTTTTATCACCTCCATAATCGAGAAGTATTTCCTTAGTCCTCACTAAGGATATTCTTGACCGTTGTCCGGTGATCTACTATTAGATCAAAATTGTATTCCTTTGCCAAACATAGAGCAAGGTATACAATAGGTCCGGATCACAGCATAACATACTTTATAGAACCTATGACTGAGGCATAGGGAATGACTTTTCATTCTCTTTCTATTTTCTGCCATGGTCGGGTCTTGAGTCTTACTCAACTTCACACCTTGCAACACAGGCAAGAACTCCTTCTTTGACTGTTCCATTTTGAACTATTTCAAAAAAAATTATCAAGGTATGTACTCATTGAAAAATCTTATCAAGCGTCTTGATCTATCTATATAGATCTTGATGCTCAATGTGTAAGCAGCTTCAACGAGGTCTTGCTTTGAAAAACTCTTATTCAAGTATCCTTTCATGCTATCCAAAATTTCTATATCATTTCCAATCAACAATATGTCATCCACATATAATATTAGAAATGCTACAGAGCTCCCACTCACTTTCTTGTAAATACAGGCTTCTCAAAAAGTCTGTATAAAACCATATGCTTTGATCAACTCATCAAAGTGTATATTCCAACTCCAAAATGCTTGCACCAGTCCATTGATGGATCGCTGGAGCTTGCACACTTTGTTAGCACCTTTAGGATTGACAAAACCTTCTGGTTGCATCATATACAACTCTTCTATAATAAATCCATTAAGGAATGCAGTTTTGACATCCTTTTGCCAGATTTCATAAAATGTGGCAATTGCTAACATGATTCGGACAGACTTAAGCATCGATACGAGTGAGAAAATCTCATCGTATTCAACACCTTGAACTTGTCGAAAAACCTTTCACAACAAGTCGAGCTTTTTAGATAGTAACACTACTATCAGTGTCCGTCTTCCTCTTGAAGATCCATTTATTTTCTATGGCTTGCCGATCATCGGGCAAGTCAAGCAAAGTCCATACTTTGTTCTCATACATGGATCATATCTCAGATTTATGGCCTCAAGCCATTTCACGGAATCTGGGCTCATCATCGCTTCCTCATAGTTTGTAGGTTCATCATGGTCTAGTAACATGACTTCCAGAACATGATTACCGTACCACTCTGGTGCGGATCTTACTCTGGAAGACCTACGAGGTTTGGTAGCAACTTGATCTAAAGTTTCATGATCATCATCATTAACTTCCTTACTAATTGGTGTAGGGATCACTGGAACTGATTTCTGTGATGAACTACTTTCCAATAAGGGAGAAGGTACAATTACCTCATCAAGTTCTACTTTCCTCCCACTCACTTCTTTCTAGAGGAACTTCTTCTCTAGAAAGGATCCATTTTAGCAACGAATAACTTGCCTTCGAATCTGTGATAGAAGGTGTACCCAATAGTCTCTTTTGGGTATTCTATGAAGACGCACTTCTCTGATTTGGGTTTGAGCTCATCATGCTAAAACTTTTTCACATAAGCATCGCAACCCCAAACTTTAAGAAACGACAGCTTAGGTTTATTGCTAAACCATACGGTGTCGTCTCAATGGATTTAGATGGTGCCCTATTTAACATGAATGCAGCTGTCTCTAATGCATAACCCCAAAACGATAGTGGTAAACCGATAAGAGACATCATAGATCGCACCATATCCAATAAAGTGCGGTTGCAACGTTCGGACACACCATAACGTTGTGGTGTTCCAGGTGGCATGAATTTGTGAAACTATTCCACATTGTTTTAATTGAAGACCAAACTCGTAACTCAAATATTTGTCTTCGTGATCAAATCACAGAAACTTTTCTTGTTACGATGATTCTCCACTTCACTCTAAAATTCTTTGAACTTTTCAAATGTTTCAGACTTGTGCTTCATTAAGTAGATATACTCATATCCGCTCAAATCATCTTGTGAAGGTCAGAAAATAACGATACCCGCCCCGAGCATCAATACTCATTGGATCGCATACATCGGTATGTATTATTTCCAACAAGTCAGTAGCTCGTTCCATTGTTCTGAAGAACAGAGTTTTAGTCAGCTTGCCCATAAGGCACGGTTCGCAAGCATCAAATGATTCATAACCAAGTGATTCCAAAATTCCATCTTTATGGAGTTTCTTCATGCGCTTTACACCGATATGACCCAAACGGCAGTGCCACAAATAACTTGCACTATCATTATTAACTTTGCATCTTTTGGCATCAATATTATGAATATGTGTATCACTACGATTGAGATCCAATAAACTATTTTCATTGGGTGTATGACCATTGAAGGTTTTATTCATGTAAATAGAACAACAATTATTCTCTGACTTTAAATGAATAGCCGTATTGCAATAAACATGATCAAATCATATTCATGCTCAACGCAAACGCCAAATAACATTTATTTAGGTTCTACACAAATTTCAAAAGTGTAGGGAGAGTGTGATGATGATCATATCAATCTTGGAACTACTTCCAACACACATCGTCACTTCACCCTCAACTAGTCTCTGTTTATTCCATAACTCCCGTTTCGAGTTACTAATATTTAGCAATCGAACAAGTATCAAATACTCAGGGGCTACTATAAACACTAGTAAAGTACACATCAATAACATGTATATCAAATATACCCTTGTTCACTTTGCCATCCTTCTTATCCACCAAATATTCAGGGCATTACCACTTCTAGTGACCATTTCCTTTGCAGTATAATCACTCAGTTTCAGGCTTTGGTCCAGCTTTGTGCTTCTTCGCAGGAGTGACAAATTGCTTGCCATTCTGCTTGAAGTTCCCTTTCTTTCCCTTTGCTTGAAACTAGTGGTCTTGTCAATCATCAACACTTGATGCTCTTTCTTGATTTCTACCTTCGTCGATTTCAGCATCACGAAGAGCTCGGGAATCATTTTCGTCTTCCGTTGCATTATAGTTCATCATGAAGTTTCAGTAACTTGGTGATGGTGACTAGAGAACTCTGCCAATCACTGTCTTATCTGGAAGATTAACTCCCACTTGACTCAAGCGATTGTAGTACTCAGACAATCTAAGTACTTGCTCACTAGTTGAGCAATTCTCCTCCATCTTTTAGGCGAAGTATTTGTCAGAGGTCTCATACCTCTTAACACGGGCATGAGTCTGAAATACCAATTTCATCTCTTGAAACATCTTATATGTTCCATGACGTTTCAAAAACGTTTTTGTAGTCCCAGTTCTAAGCCATAAAGCATGGTGCACAAAACTATCAAGTAGTTATCATATTGAGCTAGCCAAACGTTCATAACGTCTGCATCTGCTCCTGCAATAGGTCTGTCACCTAGCGGTGCATTAAGGACATAATTCTTCTGTGCAGCAATGAGGATATACCTCAGATCACGGATCCAATCCGCATCATTGCTACTAACATCTTTCAACACAATTTTCTCTAGGAACATATCAAAATAAACATATGAAAGCGACAACGCGAGCTATTGATCTACAACATAATTTGCAAAATACTACCAGGACTAAGTTCATGATAAATTTAAGTTCAATTAATCATATTACTTAAGAACTCCCACTTAGACAGACATCCCTCTAGTCATCTAAGTGATCACGTGATCCAAATCAACTAAACCATGTCCGATCATCACGTGAGATGGAGTAGTTTTCAATGGTGAACATCACTATGTTGATCATATCTACTATATGATTCACGCTCGACCTTTCGGTCTACGTGTTGCGAGGCCATATCTGTATATGCTAGGCTCATCAAGTTTAACCTGAGTATTCCGCGTGTGCAACTGTTTTGCACCCGTTGTATTTGAACGTAGAGCCTATCACACCCGATCATCACGTGGTGTCTCAGCACGAAGAACTTTCGCAACGGTGCATACTCAAAGAGAACACTTCTTGATAATTTAGTGAGAGATCATCTTAAAATGCTACTGTCAATCAAAGCAAGATAAGATGCATAAAGGATAAACATCACATGCAATCAATATAAGTGATATGATATGGCCATCATCATCTTGTGCTTGTGATCTCCATCTCCGAAGCACCGTTGTGATCACCACCGTCACCGGCGCGACACCTTGATCTCCATGTAGCATCGTTGTCGTTGCGCCATCTATTGCTTCTACGACTATCGCTACCGCTTAGTGATAAAGTAAAGCAATTACAGGGCGTTTGCATTTCTTACAATAAAGCGACAACCATATGGCTCCTGCCAGTTGCCGATAACTTCGGTTACAAAACATGATCATCTCATACAATAAAATATAGCATCACGTCTTGACCACATCACATCACAACATGCCCTGCAAAAACAAGTTAGACGTCCTCTACTTTGTTGTTGCAAATTTTACGTGGCTGCTACGGGCTGAGCAAGAACCGTTCTTACCTACGCATCAAAACCACAATGATAGTTCGTCAAGTTAGTGTTGTTTTAACCTTCGCAAGGACCGGGCGTAGCCACACTCGGTTCAACTAAAGTTGGAGAAATAGACACCCGCTAGTCACCTGTGTGCGAAGCACGACGGTAAAACCAGTCTCGCGTAAGCGTACGCGTAATGTCGGTCCGGGCCGCTTCATCCAACAATACCGCTGAACCAAAGTATGACATACTGGTAAGCAGTATGATTTGTATCGTCCACAACTCACTTGTTTTCTACTCATGCATATAACATCTACGCATAAAACCTAGGCTCGGATGCCACTGTTGGAGAACGTAGTAATTTCAAAAAAATTCCTACGCACACGCAGGATCATGGTGATGCATAGCAACGAGAGGGGAGAGTGTGTCCACGTATCCTCGTAGACCGAAAGCGGAAGCGTTATGACAACGTGGTTGATGTAGTCGTACGTCTTCACGATCCGACCGATCCAAGCACCGAACGTACGGCACCTTCGAGTTCAGCACACGTTCAGCTTGATGACGATCCCCGGACTCCGATCCAGCAGGGTGTCGGGGATGAGTTCCATCAGCACGACGGCGTGGTGACGATGATGATGTTCTACCGACGCAGGGCTTCGCCTAAGCACCCCAACAATATGACCGAGGTGGAATATGGTGGAGGGGGGCACCGCACACGGCTAAGGAACGATCACGAAGATCAACTTGTGTGTCCTAGGGTGCCCTCCTGCCCCCGTATATAAAGGAGCAAGGGGGAAGGGGGCGGTCGGCCTAGGAGGGGACGCACCAAGGGGAGTCCTACTCCCACCGGAAGTAGGACTCCCTCCTTCCTTATTGGAGTAGGAGAAGGGGAAAGAGGGGGAGAGGAAGAAGGAAAAGGGGGTTGCGCCCCTTGTCCAATTCAGACCAGAGGGGGGGCGCAGGCCTCCTTCCTTTTGGCCTCTCTCCTCTATTCCCGTATGGCCCAATAAAGCCCATATACTCCCCGGCGAATTCCCTTAACTCTCCGGTACTCCGAAAAATACCCGAATCACTCAGAACCTTTCCGAACTCCGAATATAGTCGTCCAATATATCGATCTTTACGTCTCGACCATTTCGAGACTCCTCGTCATGTCCCCGATCTCATTCGGGACTCCGAACTCCTTCGTTACATCAAAACTCATAAACTCATAATATAACTGTCATCGAAACCTTAAGCGTGCGGACCCTACGGGTTCGAGAACAATGTAGACATGACCGAGACACGTTTCCGGTCAATAACCAATAGCGGAACCTGGATGCTCATATTGGCTCTCACATATTCTACAAAGATCTTTATCAGTCAAACCGCATAACAACATACGTTGTTCCCTTTGTCATCGGTATGTTACTTGCCCGAGATTCGATCGTCGGTATCTCAATACCTAGTTCAATCTCGTTACCGGAAAGTCTCTTTACTCATTCCATAATACATCATCCCGCAACTAACTAATTAGTTGCAATGCTTGCAAGGCTTAAGTTATTTGTATTACCGAGAGGGCCCAGAGATACCTCTCCGACAATCGGAGTGACAAATCCTAATCTCGAAATACGCCAACCCAACATGTACCTTCGGAGACATCTGTAGAGCACCTTTATAATCACCCAGTTACGTTGTGATGTTTGGTAGCACACAAAGTGTTCCTCCGGTAAATGGGAGTTGCATAATCTCATAGTCACAGGAACATGTATAAGTCATGAAGAAAGCAGTAGCAACATACTAAACGATCATGTGCTAAGCTAACGGAATGGGTCAAGTCAATCACATCATTCTCCTAATGATGTGATCCCGTTAATCAAATGACAACTCTTTTGTCCATGGCTAGGAAACTTAACCATCTTTGATTCACGAGCTAGTCAAGTAGAGGCATACTAGTGACACTATGTTTGTCTATGTATTCACACATGTATTATGTTTCCGGTTAATACAATTCTAGCATGAATAATAAACATTTATCATGAAATAAGGAAATAAATAATAACTTTATTATTGCCTCTAGGGCATATTTCCTTCATCTTTGTACAACCCTGAAGGAAGAATGGAAGGCTCAGCATACTTCTTGGATTTACAAGTTGTGGTTACGTTTGGAAATCTGAAAACTTACTGGAGTGGCCGGATGAGCGCAGTCGAGGCCGAGGTCTTCGCTCGTTCCCGTACACAACTTCTGGGCCTTGAAAAGCACCTTCTAGATCTCTTCATGCGTCGTGCCGAAGAATCACTGCAGGGTCCAAGGGCCGGCTAGATTGAACTCCCACATATGGAGAGTCTGGCGCTGGCAGGGGAGAATCTGGCGAAAAAGCATCACCTGGATCACATCGGCAAGGCTGGTGTTCTTCTCTATCATACTCTTAACACGCTTCTCCAGCATCATCACCTCGTCGAACGATGCCCAGTCCATGCCCTTGTTAAGCCACGACGTAAGCCGCATTGGAGGCCTGATTTGAACTGAGGAGTGGCGGCCCATGTGGCGTCACGAGGTTCCATGATATAGAACCACTCATGTTGACATCCCTTCACGGTCTCCACAAATGCCTCCTTGGGCCAGGTGACATTGGGGAGCTTGCTCACCATGGCGCCACCGCACTCCGCATGTTGACCATCGACCACTTTCGGCTTCACATTGAAGACCTTGAGCCATAGGCCGAAGTGGGGGGATGCAAAGGAATGCCTCGCACATGACGATGAACGCCAAAATGTGGAGGAAGGAATTCGGGGCTAGATCGTGGAAATCTAGCCCATAATAGAACATGAGGCCACGGACGAAAGGGTGGAGGGGAAACCCTAGTCCGTGGAGAAAGTGGGGGATGAACACTACCCTCTCGTTAGGCTCCGGAGCGGGGATGATATGCTTTTTTGGCAGGGAGCCGGTGGGCGATGTCCGCGGCCAAGTACCCCGCTTCCCGGAGTTCCTTGATGTTCCTCTCTGTGATGGAGGAAGCCATGCACTTGCCCTAGGAGCCAGATCCGGACATGGCTAGAGTGTTTTGGTGGCGGCGGAGAGGATTGAAACTTGGGTGCTGGAGCTCAAGGATGGAAGGGCTGAGGAAGAAGAAGGCGTGAGGTAAAAAGATGGGTACTTATCCTCTTATCAAGGCAATGAATATCAAGAGCCTCCTCGCAAGCCTTAAAACTCGCCTATTCCCAAGGGGTCGTGCGAACGGCATGGTTGGATTACCCAAACCCGTATTTATGAGAATCCCGCAATAAGAGGACACGATCTCTGCTTTGACAAGACGTGTCAATGGAGGATGTGCCTCGAAACACGAGGCGGGAGGCCAAAAACGGTTCAAAATAATAATAAGGCCAGAACGTAACGTCTCACCGAAAAAGTTGTCAGTGGACATGACTTATTTTGTTTAAGTATTTCACCCTTGTGGTTCAGGGTTGTAACTGTTGTACAGAGCCGAATATAGTTCTTTTGTTCAGCTGCTTTGGAGTATTTGGAGGAGGAACCCGCCTTGCAATGTCGAAGACAATCTGCACACCAGACATATCATCATTGAAGCCTGGTTCAGGGCCTACTGAGGGAGTCCTGGATAAGGGGGTCCCCGGGCGTCTGGGCTATGTGACATGGGCCGGACTGGTGGGCCGTGAAGATACAAGATAGAAGACCTTCCCCTGTATCCGGATGGGACTCTCCTTTGCGTGGATGGCAAGCTTGGCGTTCGGATAAGAAGTTTCCTTTCTCTATAAACTGACTCTGTACAACCCTAGGCCCCTTCGGTGTTTATATAAACTGGAGGTTTTAGTCCGTAGGGATAATCATAATAATACAGGCTAAACATCTAGGGTTTAGCCATTACGATCTCGAGGTAGATCGACTCTTGTAACCTCTATACTCATCAAAGTCAATCAAGCAGGAAGTAAGGTATTACCTCCATTATGAGAGCCCGAACCTGGGTAAATATTGTGTCCCCTATCTCATGTTACCTTCGATCCTCAGACGCACAGTTCGGGACCCCCTACCCGAGATTGACCGATTTTGACACCGACAACTGGACCTCTATAAGTGGTCACGAAGAATATTTAAAAACATCCTTCAGAGAGTGAAATATTTGGAGAAGTATCATGAGTGGAGTTTGATTGATTTCCCCAACTCTCTAATCTCTGCAACCCCTCTTAATAGTATGGATGTTCTTATGACTCAAAAAGTAATCAGAAAACTTTCTGAGACATCGAAGAACGTTGTCTTTTGCCTTTTTGAATAGTTGGGATAACCGAAGTTCGTAGACCAGTGTCCCAAGATAAACTTGACAACCGACGTTAGTTCTGGCAAATCAAATTGTAATCAACGCCAAAATCTTAACTGTGTGACAACTGCGCTTTCACTAGCCTATGATACGACCATATGCATCATTATTTTCTACTTCAATTTACCTTCTTTGAATGTTATATTTCACATTATGGTGCAATTCTAATGCCTTTTCTCTCTTAAAATGCAATATACAAAGGGAGGGAGATTACCGACAGCTGGAATTTTGACCTGAAAAAGCTAATAAGAGGTAGCAATTCTCCGAAGCTCAAACTAAAGTGTGGATTTTTTAAGAATTATTTTGGAATATATAATGAATTATGGAGCAAAAATATGCCAGACGAGCCCCAACCAGCCACAAGGGCAGGTGGCGTGGCCAGCCCCTCGCTGCGCCACCTGATCTTGAGGGGTCCTGGTGGGTCCCCTTTCGAAGTCCTTTGGCCATAAAATCCAAATTAACCTAGAAAAACATAAGAGGAGTTTCGTGACTTTTCGCCGCAGGTGGGTGTTAGTGACCGCTACACCGGCGCCGCAAACGCACACACCCAAATCGGAGGCACACGCCACCCGACGCGAGAGGTAGCAGGCTAGGGAGAGGGCGGTGGCGTCCTCTCATCGCCGTCGCGGGTTGTCGATGGTGCCCGATGAGGACGATTGTATCCGTATGGTTGTCTACCACCACTCACTTACGACGGCGGAGACAAACGCCCATCGGCTCCATCGAAAAAATACGAAGGTGCTCCGGTTAAGCCTGGAGTAGTCGACGCTTGAGGTGGCGAAGAGGTGGGCGAAGGATGCGAGAGCGACAAAGCTCAAGTGGCATCAGAACCGTGTCATCCTCCTCTGACGTCACCGACAGCTTCGACGATCCCCCCCACCCCCCACCCCCGCCTACCGTCGACACGTACACAGACCCCCGCCTACCGGTGACCAAAAGGGCAAAGGACCGGCGAGGAAGTGGTGAAGAAGCTCGCCCTCTCTTTGTCTTTATTTTAATTCTTAGTAAGTTTAGTTTAGAACCGATGCTTGCCAGCTGAACTGTGGTGCTCTTTTAGTCTATGTATGGATTATGTGGATTTCTATGTACGTATTATGTCGATTTCTATGTTTGTTTGTTTAATGCCCATTTGTTTTGTTGATGATCTACGTAGTTTAGTTTCATGTTGCATGAGTAGTACTAGTATGGATTCATGGTACCAGATATGAAGTGGGACGCGTCCGCAAATGTATAGGGTGCCAAATTTGGTATACGTGGTTGTGGATGCTCTTAGCATGCTAAAGTTGTTGGAGAGATACCACAAAACATAGCAAAAGATAGACTGGACCAGTGGTTTATTCAATAGTTGTAACTACAAATGATGAGTCCTTGGAGAACATTACACGACAGTGCCACTAGGGGGAAAAGGTATACTACAACTTGAGATATACTCTGATGATTTTATATTTCTTTACAGAGAGGGTAATTGTTAGTTGCAAGCACCCTCTTTTTTAGAAGCGTTAGTTGCAAGCACCTGAGTGTCTGAAAACAGTCCGTAGGGAACTCAAGGTCCAGAGTAAAGATTCAAAACATATTGCACAAGCATGTTAGTCTATGCAGCTTGCAATTTGCTGCCTTTATTGGGCTTACACGGAAGCAAAGCAGACGAAAACATCATTAGCAAGCAATGGGACTGAGATCTTAAGTCCTTGACTATTTGGTGTTCTAATTCGCCCTAATGACTATAATTGAGTTATTACTGATTGCCCGCAAGTGTAAATACATTGGACCGATCTAGCGAGCGGTCGGCTGCTCGCTAGTCGTCCCGAGCGGCCGGTCTAAAATAGACAATTTTGGTCCCTAATCCATAAAAGGTAATAATGTGTCCTTTTCAATTCTATTTAGAAAAAGTACCACATACTAGAAAAGTACTACAAAAGCATACATGTGAACAGATATGGACATATTTAATTTGAATTTTTAAAATTTTTAAAAAGTCATAATTATTAAACCGCGCTTCGGAATTAAGATTTGTTTTACTGTTGGAACCTCGTGACGTGCTCTTTGAAAATAGATCCGCATGGGGATGTTTCTACGAACTAGTCTTCCTGCCAACTAAATATCAATGTATGTGCAACTAGACTGCATTGTCGTGCCAACTGAACATATGTGTGTGCTAATAGTCCTGCCAACTAAACATCAATATGTGTGTAACTAGACTGCATTGCCGCGCCAACTGAGCATATGTATGTGCAAATAGTCCTGCCAACTAAACATCAATGTGTGTGCAACTAGACTGCATTGCCGCGCCAACTGAGCATATGTGTGTATCTAGTTCTGTCAACTAAATATCAATTTGTGTGTAACTAGACTACATCAACTAAATATCAATTTGTGTGTAACTAGACTACATTGTCGCGTCAATTGCGCATATGTGTGTGCAACTAGAGTCCTGTCAACTAAACATCAATGTATGTGCAACTAGACTATATTACAAGCCAACTAAACATCAATGTGTGTGCGGCTAGTCTTCCTGTCAACTAAACATCAAATGTGTGTGCAACTAGTCTTGTTGCCAACTAAATATCAATGTATGTGCAACTAGATTACATTACAAGCCAACTAAACATCAATATATGGTGCAACTAGACTATATTACAAATCAATTAAACACAAAGTAGCTGAATATAAGACATCCTGATTACATCCATTACTATGCTGGAGAGTGTGCAACTTTGGATGAAAAATCAGTGGCACCGCGACCAAAGAAACGGCAGCTCTCCAATTTGTGCTCGTCTTGCTAGATTCAACATGAATGCACCGAGCAAAGAGCAAATAGCGGACACGGAAGAACTCCATTTCCTAGCAATCTTCCTCACGAACCTCCACCCGCGCTTCCTCCTCCTGCCCTCTCCCAGCTAGAGCAAGCTCGTGCTTCCTTCTGTCCCAACCGCAGTGGCCACATCTAGAGGTTCCACCTACAGCCCCGCCCAGATCAAGGAAAGAGAGAGAGAGAGGGACAGAGAGAGAGAGAGAGAGAGCAAAAAGAATGGATGAGGAGAAGACGAGACCTTCCTTGGGGGCACCAGGCATGGCGTCGGGGGCACGAATCGAAGCAGAAGCGCACGCCATGGAGGGGCACCCAGGTCAAAGAATCCCTTGTCGCTGTCGGCTGCCTCATCTAGTCTGGTCGCTCGATCTCCCTCCTCTCCACTCTGCTCTTCTCTCGTGACAAGGGGAGGGGGTAGGGGACGGGGACGGGGAGAGGGTGGGGGCAGATGCCCGCAGACTGTGGTGAGGTGTGATTCTGCCAGACGAGGTTTGGGTCAGCGGCGGAGTGGCCAGAAGGGGAAGGTCTTTCGACCATGTGGCACCTGGCTAAGCGCGCATCGATAGGAGGGAGATCGAGCGGCCAGGAGACGGCCGCCCGTTCTCTCTGAATAGCGCGCGTGCACTTTTTAGATTTTAGGAAATACATTAATGAAAACTAATAATTCTTCGGTTACGCTGTACTAAAAAAACCAGTGAAGTTTAATGTATTTTCTTTTGAGACCCACAAGGGCTTTCAATTTATTAGTCAGCGCTTCAGATTTCCTTTTACTCCCTCCGTCTGAGTTTATAAGTCCTACGCGTATACCTAGGTTGTTAATTTTATCACCCTAATATAAACTATATAACATAAAAATTATATCTTTAGAAAATAGAACATCTGAAGTTTATATTGGTATATAACTTGTATTAGGTTGGTCAAATTGACAACCTAGGGGTACGCGCACGCCCTGTAAACTGAGAGAGAGGGAGTATTTTGATTCATTGATTACTATTATGAGTGTCGCAACTGATAGGGAAACCTATGGCTGTTATTACATCAAAAGGATAGAGCATCTAACATGGTAGGTTTGTAAGAAAGTACTCCCTCTTATACTTCCTCCATCCCAAAATAAGCGTCTCAACTTTAGTAGTCCCTCCGTCCCATAATATAAAAGCGTTTTTGACACTAGTGTCAAAAACCTCTTATATTATGAGACGAGGGAGTAAAACTTTGTACTAAATCTAGTACAAAGTTGAGACACTTATTTTGAGACCGATGGAGTATTAGTTTACAGAGGAATAGCATATAAACTTGTCAAGGAAGACTCAGGTTTCAAGGTGAATGCGACTGACGAGGGTTGCCAAATCCTGATCTCAAGCACCAACTGGTTCATGCGTGATTGATGTAGAGCTGATCAGGTATAACCTGGATGATGTTCAACTGACGTTTCTGCGGTTTGGTCTCGTCAATAAAAATGGTGGAACTAGGGGGAGACCCCTTTTGTTGAAAAAAATGGCATATGTGCTTCCCATTCCCGAAATTTAGTACCATTAGGACGCAGAAAGAACAATCTCAGCTGTGGCTTTCGTAAAAGCATGATCCAGTAGTTACTTCATATCTGGATTTCATTTTCATTGACATGCCTTGATGTTTTCAATTCCATGTTGATCGCATTGGTTGCCGTGTTTCTCTTTCTTGACAATGGAAGAATTCCAACGCATCAAGGACATACATAGGTAACACAGCCGAGCTTGCCTATTTTTGTTTTCCATTTTTAGACCTGGGGAACTGGTTCTAAGTTTCCAATAAAACAAATCAGGAGGGTTTTCTCTTCTAGACAGGGAAAAAACGAAAATAACAGATGAATATTAAGTGCAGTTTGAGAATGCCTCATTGCCGAAAGCTGATCAGCAAGCTAAGGAATATTACAGTAAATTGGATCCAAAATCAGGAAACTACAAGTATCTCGGAACGACATGGTTCATGGTCACAATGGAGTACAAATAAGTATTCCCTCTGTAAAGAAATATAAGAGTGTTTAGATCACTAAAGAAGTAATTTAAACGCTCTTATATTTCTTTACGGAGGGAGTACTGATCACTACAATAAGCACATGACTTGTATTGAATACTGAAGCCAGGTACTCAAGGACGACGTTTCACCTTGATCACAGCTAATGCCCTTTGTTTCCATTTTTCTTAGTAGCATCTTGGCAGAAACCTTCGCTGCAGTCTTCGATTACAATTATCACCTCTATTCTGTATCTACAAGAAAAAGGCACCATTTCTGAGTTTGTGCCAAATACTATGACCAAGTGAAATGATAAATACATTAGTTATGCACCAAGTAGTATAAAAGAATTTCTACCTGTACAATGAGTTTCCGCATCTGCACTTCTATCAATAAGGCTACTGCAACTTTCTCCCAGTACAGTACTATTAGACTACTGTTTATCTTCACCTTCAACCTCACCACCTTCATCAGCCATCACACCTTCTGCCTGCTCATTAACCTTCACGCCTTCAACTTCACCATCAGCCTTCACACTTTCTTTATCCTCCCGCCATCTTAGGATAACAGGCCTTTCCATAAGTTCCTATCAAACAGAGAAACAGAAACTTAAACACCATACTGATTAATGTGCTTGTAGTCTAACATCCCTTCCATTTGATTTTTGATTAAGTATGTAAGGAAATAAGCCAGAAGACTCGTTTTACCATATAACAGTGCGATAAAAAAAATTGGTCACTCAAGCAAGAGACCTTATCGAGTTTTTCGTAAATAGATATCTCGTCAAGCATTTCACAATATGGAAAAGAACAGTACACTTAATTAAGCCAAAAGAGGCATGCTAATTGCTCGTCAAAAATTAAATGAACATAAAACCAGCAAAGATTTCTGAACTGTAGATAACAAGTCTGTGCATCAAGCATGACAGTTTAAATACCCCGCAGAGTTAATTTATGAATGATTGATCTCGGTCCTTGGCTAAATTGTAAAACTGATAGTTAAGTGTTCATCAAAATTTCACCTTTCCATTGAGTTCAGTGAGAGCAGCCTCTGCTTCATCTTTTGTTCCAAACGAAACAAAACCATACCCAGCTGATTTTCTATCTTCAAAGACTATATTGGCAGAAACTGGGTTAAACTGTGAGAAGAACTCCTTCAGATCAGCAGACCTTGCTTTCCATGCAAGATTGGAAACATAAAGCTTGTACTTCGCGACAATGGTGTCCGGAGATGGTGGTGGAGCTGGTTTTCTGAAACTCTTTGAAAATTCCACCTTGATGATCCTTCCCATGACATCCTACAAATGATTGTGATGCGGAATTTAGTACTCCCTCCGTTCACTTTTGTAAGGCGCGGAAGAAAATTTCCGACAGCCCCAAAAAAAGGGTAATGGACAACAATACCCCTTCCAATCGATCAATTGAAATTCAAAAAATATCGGAATCGCCTCGCCCAGCGCATCGTCGCCCACCTCGCGCCCGGCTTCTCCTCTCCCAGTGCGTCGTCGCCCACCTCGCACCCGGCTTCTCCTCGCCCAGCGCGTCGCTGCCCACCTCGCGCCCAAGATCTCTTCGCTGCTCACCTGGCGCCCAACTTCTCCGCCCAGGGTCTCCCGCTCATCGCCGCCCAGGATCTCGTCCTCATCGCCGCCCAGATTCCTGGTCACCGCCGGCCCCAGGACCACACCTCGCCGGCCGCCGGCCACCAGCCCCAGCGCACCTCGCCAGCACTGCCTCCCTTCTTCCCCGCGTCGTCGGCAAGGTGCAGCTAGCCCTGAGCCAGGGGAGCCAGGGGAGAAGGCCCGGAGAAGTTGAGCTCGGAAGCCGGCATAACTCCTCGCCCAACACCTCGCTGCTCCTTGCCCAGGATCTGCGTATTCCACAACCTCCAGGCTCGGTGATCCTTGTTGGCTTCTCGCTGAAAGCCGGCCCAGCTCCTCGTCCAGCACCTTTGATGGTCCAGCTCCTCACCAACAACATCAGTAGATCTTCAACAGCAAGGAAGAAGCAGATCCTCAACATCAACAGCAGCAGCTCGTTGGCCCAATTTCAAGCATGGTAGTCCCAGATCTCAATTTCACTCCACCTGAAGAAGGCAACGAAGAACCTGAAGAAGAAAGCAACAATGCTGGTCAAAATTCAGGTATAATTTCTTCTAATCTTGCATCAAATTATGCCTCGGAAGTAACAGAGAAGGGATTGCTAAGATTGAATAGTGCATATGAGGAAGCTTCATTTTGTTCATAGGTTATTCAACAAGCAACATTTACATTTTCAACAAGCAACAGAGGTCTCCTGGACATTAATTGTAGGGACATTTTCAGTTTTTGTCTCATTTGCTTATAGGCAAACTGAACAAACTCCATGTATGTGTGTGTAAATAAACATATACTCTGACAGCATGTATGTGTGTGTAAATAGGCATATACCCTGACAGCTACGTGTTCATGGGACCCCTATCTCCAATTATTTGAAATGCCTTGCCCAAGCTATCAAAGAAGGGTGCACGACACTCATGCGTTAAAACAAAAATGGCTACATAAGTTTCAGTTCAGAACCATGCCAAGAGCATAGCTCCAAATATCTATTTTCAGGCCAAAATGTCCCCTTACCAGGTTACATTCACATATAGACAATTCAGTTCAGCAGGAACAAAGCCTATCTGACCAGTTTCTCTTGAACATATTTACCCTCAAAATTAGCATATACCCTGACAGCTACGAATGGAAAAGAAATTGCTGCAAGTTAAGTTTAGTTTATAATCTATTTATATTTACAAGTTTTGAGGTATACGGAACTGAACACTTTAGTTTATATTTACAAGTTTAGTTTACATTTATATTTTCAGCAAGCAACATTTATGTTTATATTTACAGCAAGCAAAGCAAGCAATACTCCTATCCTATGGAATTGTTGTTGCTATTGTTGACCTCTTGTTTACATTTCCAGCAACCAATTTTTAATATTCTTGCAATAATTAATTTAATTATTCTATTGCTATTGTAGGAGTACAAAGGCAAAGGAATTGGCTCACTGATGCGCAGAGATATGCCGCTTACATGTCCTTGGAAACCCTCCATAAGAGTAGAGGAGGCAAGTTCAAGAGAACTGATAAGAAGGACGTGGCTGCAATATTTGGAGCACATGTTCGAGTTATTCAAAGAATATGGGAGACGGCAATGAAACAGAAAGGCCTTGGTCAGGAGGTGGATGTTTCAAACAAAAGAAAGGAAAATTGTGGAAGAAAATCTTATGATGATATCCTATCTCTCATTCCGACAATTCCCTTAAACAAGAGGTCAACTATTCGATCTCTAGCCAAGGCACTAGGTGTAAGCCCTACTACACTATACAAGAAGTTCAAGTTGAATAAGATAAGGAGACACTCCAACAGGGTAAAGCCGGTACTGACAGAGAAAAATAAGAGAGATAGGGTGGATTTTTGCCTCTCTATGATAGATGAGGCAACATTAGGAGATGTAAGCCCAAGTTTCAGGAGTATGCATAATATTGTTCACATCGACGAAAAATGGTTCTCCATGACCAAGAGAAAGAGGAACTACTATCTGCTGCCTGACGAAGAGGACCCGGAAAGACCTGTCAAAAACTCGATTGGAAAAGTGATGTTTCTCACAGCGGTAGCAAGACCACGGTTTGATGAAGATGGGAACATGACATTCTCTGGAAAAATTGGGGTATGGCCATTCGTGAGAGTGACTGCAGCAGCAAAAAAAAGCAAGAACAGGGAAAAAGGGACATTGGAAACAAAGCCTGTCATAGTGACAAGGGATGTGATGAGAGAGTACATTATACAGAAGGTTGTGCCAGCGATTCAAGCATTGTGGCCTGCAGATGATGATGGACAACCCATTTTTATCCAGCAAGATAACGCGAGAACACATATCCTACCTAATGATCAAGCATTCGCAGAAGCTGTGGACGAAAGTGGCCTGGACATCAGAATAATGTATCAGCCTCCAAATTCTCCGGACATGAACGCCCTGGACCTTGGGTTCTTCAGCTCGATTCAGTCGCTAACAGACTGCAAAAGTCCGAAAACTATTCCAGAGCTGATTAAAGGTGTTCAAGAGGAGTTCGATGGATATGAAGTTTCAAAACTTAACAGAGTATTCATAACTCTGCAGACTTGCATGGTTGAAGTAATGAAGAATGGTGGAGCCAATAAATACAAAATCCCGCACATGAACAAGGATAGGCTAGAAAGGCTACAACTGCTACCGCCCA
>NC_041383.1:678991786-679047381 GCF_002162155.2 Triticum dicoccoides | reverse complement strand
GGCAACTACTCCATCTGCAGTAAGTAGATTACCTGAACTTTGGACGGTTCATACCCATTCCAGAAGATATACTCCACCACATCTGTTAATCTGCAAGGCAAATTAGGTGGAGAGGATCAAGTGGTGAACACTAAAGTGGCCTGGACATCATTTGTCTTTGCTTGATTTTCATCCATACACACACAATCTTTCTCCTTCACTTTTATTTCTCCAAAACAGAGGTAGAGTTGTTTTTCTTTTTTGCAGAAGCAGAGTTTGATGTGACTTACAAGTTTGTACTGTATCATCATCATATTTGTTGCTTTCAGAAGACACTTAATTTGATAACTGCCTCATCTTAGTACACACACATACAAGCAAAGCTAGCTACTCCCCTGCATTTGATTACTGAGGTGTCAATCAGTGCATGCTATGTGCGTGTGGGAGGCCGGCATGTCACTGTCGTTGTAGCACAAGGAGCCGCACCATTTGACAGATCCCTCCATCCATCATGCTTGTGAATCTGATGCTCTGAATCATATCCATGACCAGATGCATTTAACTGAAGGTGAGGTGAGAAGAGCAGAATACAGACTACAGAGGATGAACTAGATGCATTTAACTGCAGCGGCTGCGGTAAATCCTCACCTCGGAGACGAGCTTCCTGCTCTGCTCTGCGATGGTTGTACGGCTCGAAGAAGGGCCCATCCACCCCTCCCCCTCCCAGCACCCCCGCCGTTGATGCTGAGGAGGAAGAGGAGCGGGAGGGTAACGGCGATGTGGGCATCGCCTGAAGCAGCAGATCCGGGCGGACGACCGGCAGCAGCAGCTCCGGGCCGGCAACCAGCAGAAGCAGCTCCGTCGCGCCGTCTTGATAGTCCACGCCGCAGATCGAGCACCGCCACTGCAGATCAGAGAGCCGGAGGGGGAAAAATCGCATTTTTAACGATGGAGTTGTTTCTGTAGAGCGCCGGCGATGCGCGCGAGGGAGAGGGCGCTGACGACGCACGCGAGGGAGAAGCTCGGGGAGAGGCGGCGCCGGCGAGAGAGGGCGAGGGAGAAGCTCGGGGAGAGGCGGCGCCGGCGATGCGGGCGAGCGTGCGTCAGAGAGGGAGGGATGTGGGCGAGTGTGTGTGAGGGAGGGGATGCGAATGTTTCGCTACCATGTTCGCGGCCGACACGGGGGTAAAAATGGAAAACACCATTCTCGTGCGCGACCGAGCGAGGGTGCACATGATTTCGCTCCGCGACTTATAAAAGTGAACGGAGGGAGTATAAGAGATCGATGAAATTTTCCAAAGCTAAGATATACTCCCTCCATAACTTTTTATAAGACATTCTTAGAGTCCATGACAGTGTCAAAATGCGTCTTATATGAAGTTACAGAGGGAGTATTATTTTTGCCGGGAATGCCAGCATCTTATTTTGTGGGAACCTCAAGATGTCAGTGTTTTAATGATAAGCTCAGCTGAACTCTGTAACACACTGGACAGCAGACTGATATTTTGTGCTGAATTCAAACATGAAGTAAGATCGCAGTAAACTTTTTTCATTCAAAAAAGAAGATCGTAGTAAACTTTTCTGTCCGTGTGAAACAATATTCACAAAGTTGCTAACATTATTTAACTCATCCATGTATTTTAAGGCATCTATTCAGCAAGAACATTCCAACAATAATATACTACTGTATAATGCAATCATCAAATGTGAACATGTCCATGCATATTCCACGAATTGTAATTTCTAGCCTCATCACCCTTGACCTTGAGGAATTTGCAGTGATTTTTTCGGTCCAAGGATGTGTGATAGTAGTAAACACATTACACATGGAAATAAAGGTTGAAGTCATCTTAATTTCACTTGACAGGTCAAAACAACATTTAGCACATTTTTATGTAAGGCAGCATTCATCCACGTTTTGTGTACTGATATGCAGCCAGCGTATGCGCATATAGACTCACGTGGCCGTCGAACTTCTCCGCTGCGGCGGCGGCCTCTTCGGCCGTGGCCATGGTGACAAACGCGAAGCCCCTCTTCCTCCCGTCCTTCATCTTGATAACCTTCGCGGAACAAACAAAACTAGCCCGTGTCAATCAGAGAACGCGCGCGGCAGCATAGGATTGAAGAACTAAGCGTGCAATGGCATAGTGTGTCACCTCGACGTCCTTGACGACGCCGCACTCGGCGAAGAGCTTCTCTGTCTCCGCGGCGGAGAAGGTAAACGGCATGTTGCCCACGAAGAGCTTCCGCCGCGTCTCCCCCAGCTCCTCGTCCCCCTCCGCGGCGGCCGCGGGCTCGGCGGCCGGCGCCTCCGGGGGCGAGGAGGCCGCGACGGCGGCGGCCGGGAGGCGGAGGCGGAGGCCGGGGTAGGCGCGGCGAGGGGAGTGGAGGAGCGGGGCGTACTGGGAAATGCGCCCCTGAATGCGGGGCAGCGAGGGCGCCGCGGCGGCGGGGTGCGGGCTGCGCGCGAGGGAGAGCGCCATTGGTTTCGCCCACCGGAGGCGGAGGAGAGGAGGCTGCGACGCGGGCGGTTTGTGTCCCGGGGTTTGGGATTGGAGGGAGGGGGACTGGAAATTTTCCGCCTGGTTTTGTGTTCGGATAAGCGAGCGCCGCTGGCGGGATAAGGGACGACGGCGATGGTTCGTTTGTTTGTGGTCGCGGCACCGCTTGCCTCGTGCTCTTGATCAGGCCTGCTTACAAAAGAGATTTTCCAGCCCACGGTGGCCAACTTTTTTTTTGCTTTCTTTGGTCTTAGAACCCAAGAGAATACGAGACAAACTAACCAACGGTTACTAAACCTAAAAAAAAAAAGGTTACCTGTTTTTCAAAAAAAAAAAAAACGGTTACCTCTCGCGAGAGTTCCGCAAGGATCATTTTCCTCTAAAAAAAGGATCATTTTTATGGTCTAATAACACACCGGGTGGTGCGTCCAGCCAACGGCACATCTGGCATGTTAGGTGCTCTCTTCGGATTTTATTTATTTTATTTTATTAGTATATATTTTTGGGTTTTAATGAGTTTTGGGGTTTTTTCAGCCTTTCAGTTTTTGCCTGGTTTTTCTTAGGTTTGCACCGGAGGAATGGTTTCTGTGGCGAAGCACATTTGTGCTTCTTAAAAAAATGTGTTTTCACGAAAAGCGCAATTGTGTTTCTCGTGAAAGCACAGACGTGTTTTGACTCAAAAAGGAAAAAAGCACCCGTATGCTTCTATGAGAAGCACAACATGTGCTTCCCGAAAAGTGAAAGCCGCAGCCTTGTTCTCGGGCTCCGGTATTTTCTTCTTTTTCCTGGTTTGGTTTTCTTTTTTTGGGTATTTGTTTTTTCCAATTTTCTGTTTTTTTTCATGTTTCAGGTTTTTCGGTAAATAGTTCATTCAAACCTATTAACAAGGATCTAATTTTGAATATCTCAACGCTAGAAATCCAATGGTGACAATGGTTCGGTATTTGGGCACATGGTTCAAGAGATAAAATATTTTGAATAAATAAATCTAAAAAATGAAAAACTTTACAATTGTGACAAGTGACACACATGCGGTGCGTGCACTTGTCAAGACCTCGAGAAGATGTGAGTGACCAATGCAGATGAGAATTATAAGCCCCAACACAGATGAGAAGCTAGAGTGGCAAAACCCAGTATGTGCTATTTATCACTTGTACAATAGCTTTTTTTTTTCAGGCAACTTGTACAATACCCAAGCTTAACGATCACCCGTTATACGATTCGCATGGGCCGGTCTGGTGCCAGCCTTAGCTAGCTACGCGAGAGATGTGCGTGCCACAGCTTCCTAGAAAGATGTTTTGTTCTTTCCTAATGTTCGGCTCACCACAGCTCAAGTGGGCTTTTGCTATAGAAATTTTTGCCTAAGGTGCGGTGCTCGTTTTAGCCGCCACACTTTTCGTGGCGCTCCACACCTGCCTCTGCATAGAATTGGCAATCAGAGTGCCGAACCAAACAACCCCAAACACTGGAGGGTTGGGGGCGGGTCAATCCAATTTGACGAGTAGGTTGCTGCTTAGCTTGGCTATGTACACCCTTTGGGCTGGCCCAACTAGCTCCCTTTTCGTTTTGGTAAGAATTTTCACTAGTTGGTTTTTCTGTTCTTTTCTTTTTTCTTTGGATTTTCTACTTTTTATTTTTATGTTCCCTTTCTTTTCCAGCTTTTTGTTACTTTTTCATGTTCGATTAAAAACAACTAATTTTTCGTTTCTATTATTAGTTTTCCTTTATTTATTTTCCTTTTTCATTTTCAACACTTTATTTAGATTTACGAACTTATTCCAGAATCTTGAACATTTTTATAATTCGTGAAGGTTTTTAGGAAATCAAGAATATTTCTTACAAATTCACGAATATTTTCTTAAATCGTGAACATTTTTTCATAAATTCGTGAAAATTATTTTGAACCTCATTAACATTCTTTTGAATCTATCAAAAAAATTGAATTGGCAAACATTTGTTGGAATACATGAACATATTTTCAAAATCATGAAGGGTTTTTTTAATATGCGAGCTTTTGTTTTGAAATCGCAAACATTGTCTTTGAATCCACGAAAATTCTATGATTTTTTGAATATAAAAAATATTTGTATTAATTTGGAACTTTGTTTAAATTCAAAATTATTTTTTAAAAGAAAAAACAGAAGAAAAGAAAAGCAAAATGGAAATAAGGGGCATCCCGCCCCGCGTGTCAGCCAGACCAAAAGGGCGCGCAGGGAAGGGGTGTGTGCGCTGGATCGTTCACTAGCACGTAGCGCGCTAAATAGGAGGCCCCTCATGCGGCTGGGGGACTGGTTTTGGGAACCTTCCTAACGGGTTTAGGTATGTTTCTTAGGGTATTTTTATCTTTCCTCTGATTTCTACGAGTTTCCTCTATTTCTAGTGGTTTGCTTTGTTTCTCTCTTTTCTTATCAGTTAACTGGGTTTCCCTTGCCTTTTTCATAAATAATTCATATGTTTGCCTTTTCATTTACTTACTTTACTTTTCCGTTCTTACAATTCATGTTTTTTTAATCCATGAACAATTTCAAATTCCTGAACAATTTTCAAATTCATGAATGGCTTTTCAATTTCATGAACATTCAAATTAGTGAGTGCAACTGACGCTTGCTCGTGGCTACAGGTATGTATTGGGTCCGGCCCATGTTGCAACGCGCGATGCAGCCCACCTTCTGGAGCGAAGTGTGTGATATGCTTCAATGACACTCATTTTTGTTTATGGAATGACATCATGATCACTTGATTGGTTGGACCAGTTCTTTGTTTAGTGCATTTTGGAGACCGAACTCCTTGGAGGCCTCAATTTTGCATAATTCAAATACAAACCTTTTCATTTCAAAGCAATTTAAAAGAAATACACTTGTATACTAGTATGTACTCCCTCCGTCCGGAAAT
Organism: Triticum dicoccoides; assembly: GCF_002162155.2. Taxonomy (NCBI): domain Eukaryota; kingdom Viridiplantae; phylum Streptophyta; class Magnoliopsida; order Poales; family Poaceae; genus Triticum; species Triticum dicoccoides. The sequence continues at coordinate 679,042,009 of NC_041383.1, read as the reverse complement.
ACTTTTCATCATTATGAATAAAAGGAAATGTATCTAGATGTATATTAGTTCTAGATACATCCTTTTTTATCCATTTTGAGGACAAGTATTTTCGGACGGAGGGAGTAACTAGTATGCATGCATGCGCAAAGCGCGTCTTTACATTGCAGAGTGATTTTGGTGAAAATAAGTCATGGAAATGATGGAGAAATGAAACAAATGTCCATTGTGCATATACTCAGAATTAGCATAAGAAAGCTACTCCTGTTCTTACGCAATCACTATCACATCAATATGTAATTTGCACAAAATTGGGATACCTATTGCGGAAAATACATAGATGAACCCGCTTCGAAAAACACATTTCTAAATGACAAAAAAGTTCTGAAAAAAGTGCATATAGCTCACTTCGGAAAACACATTATGAAAAAAGTACATATAACCCATTTCAAAAAACACATTTCGAAATGACAAATTTCTGAAAAAAAGTTGCACGCATTCATCTCCCACCATGTTCTATGTGCGAATAGAAAGTTTCACGGAAGAATTAGAAGCACTAAAATTTATCTTTTATACGGAGGCAAAATAAAAAGGAAATTATTTATAAAATTTTATTTTCCCGCACATATTTCACAAAGATGTACGCGTGATTTTGTGTGTGTACTTTTAAAAATTAGCAAACATGTTTAAAATTTATTTTTAGAAAGGGTTCATATATACCTAGGATTTGGTAGTGCCTACCCTACCTATTGCTATATTTCACGTGGCGTTTACTGCAGCTTCCAGCCAGAATGCGGCAGTGAGGCCATGTATCTCTACTCCGTGTGTGAATATGGCACGGTGACTGCTTGCTCCACAAACTGACATGGAGTGGGGTTTATTCGGCGCTAAACCATCGATGTTTCTGGAACGACCCACATAACACTGAACGTTGTACCAGCGAATCCCTGCACTATAAGCCGTCGGATGGAGCCCAATGAACGGCCAGGAATGCATTTTAATGTGTGAATTCAAACATGCAAAACTCGTACACCCTCCGCTCCTAAACATTTGTCCTTTTAGAGATTTCAAATGGGCTGCCACATACCAATGTATATAGACATATTTTAGAGCGTAGATTCACTCATTTTGCTCCGTGTGTAGTCACTTGTTGAAATCTCTAGAAAGACAAATACTTAGGAACGGAGGAAGTATACATTAAATTTTGAGGTGCATAGAAAAAAAATCAAAATCATAGACTTTGAGAATGAGCAGTATATGTGCTAAAAAGACACATTTGTTTTTTTGGTAGCTCTCAATTCAGCGTTTTGATTGGAAATTTTGCACACATATACATTATGTCTCTAGGTATCTGCATTTTTCAAAAAAAAACTGAAATGTTTGTATTTTGAAAATTTCAAATTTGGCGTCCATTTGGCATTTGCTCATTTCTTCCCCCAAAACGAAAAAAAAAGATTCGAGTTGACTATTCGGACGAGATGGTTCTTCCCTCGGTACAACATTTACAACCGCTCGTTTTGTTTATGAAATGACATGACGATCACCAGATTGGACTATTCCTTCACTAACAACAAAAATACGGGCCAGACTATTCGAACTGGATTGCTCTTTCTCCAATAGAATAATGGCGAAAGAGGCTGGTCAGCAATGGCGGATATCGCAAGGCACAGATGCGTAGAACTAGAGACATGAACGCGTCGTACGTGTCACCGTCGGAACCCTAATAAATTTCGGGCATGCTACTCGCTAGCATCCAAAGGTACGAAATCCTCCAGATGCAGTGCACCTCCTTCTCGTGCTAGTAGGATATCATAGGCAAATCGAACAGTTCTTGGAGTCCTGTTTGCGGCGGTCACGAGATTGCACTATTTTATTTTACCCGACCGACAACGGATAGCCATCTTTGCCGGGGGCCAAAAGTGAGTTCGTTTCATGCAGTCATCTTGCAGAGCCTCTCGAGAACTTAACACGGCGGCATGGGGAAGACTGGCCGCTGCATGGGATGAATGATCCATCGTCTTTTTTTTTTAATAGCACCCAGGTACCCTAACTTGCACAGAATGTGACGTTTTAGTACCAAACTTGCAAAACTTGATTCCACCATACCCAACTTGCACCTCATGTGATGATTTAGTCCCAGGCCAATAACAGCTCGCCAATTGGCAGCCAGGTGGCTTGACCGGTCAGCGCACACACTTTTGCACAAAAACCCCTGTCGTTTCCTCTAATGAACCCGCAGTCATCTCCACCTGAATTAAATCTGTCGGAATCGAGTTCACGTCCGGTTCGAGAGGATTCACTTGGTCGCTGTCGAGGCGACACAGCTCACGGGCTGGCTTGGCGATGGTGACGTCGGCGACGGAGGCATCGTCGCCGCCGTTCGCCGACGCCGTGGAGACGCCGGCATCTGCTCATCTCGTCCGGCCGTTCGGTGTATACCTTCCTGATTATTGTGAGCTCGTCGCCCCGCCTTTCCTTTCTTTTCCTCCCTCTCCTCGTCGCCCCGCCTCTGCTTTGCTCTGAGCTCGTCGCCCTGCCGTTTGCAGCTCGAATCGCGTCCATTTGTGCTGGAATCGGGGTCGTGTAGTGGTGTTTTTTTGCTTAGGATCATGTATGGCGAAGTGGAGCTAGGGTTTCGGCCGATGAATTTAGGTTTCGTTTCGACATGATAGCTAGGGTTTATGGCGGACAAATTTGATGTTTATGCCTTTGTAATTGGCTTTTCGTTCTGCTTTAGCTTGTACTCTACTCAAGCATCAGTTAGTGTTGTGAAATTTAATTCCTTTTTGTTGTTGAAGATGTTTTGTGCAGATTATAAACTTGGCTATTTTGTTATACACCATTTAGTATAGTTTTGGTAGTGCTAATGGTATGTGCAACGAAGTTTCAGTGAATTGAATGGTTTTGTTAATGGTTTGCTAATGTTGTATTTCATTTATGGTTAGTTTTATTTAGTTCTCTGAATATGTTCAGTTATCTGTAGTTCATTGAATATGTTCAGTTACTGTAGTTATCAGAATTTTGTCAAGTACTGTAGTTAACTGAATCTTTTCAGCTTACTGTAGTTAACTGAAATGTTCAGTTAACTGAACCTTAAGCTTTTGTTCAATTATGTTAAATCTGATGCATCTTTGTTTTGAATACAGTGTGTGATGCAGCAACTGGAGAAAGGGTGGACAGTCCATTTTTTACACTGAAACTTGAGCATGGTGGAATTTTATGTGGCCCAATCAGTAACCTAGAGTACTAGAACCCTTCTGTTGAGGTGCTAGACTATGTTGACTCTGGCACTTTCTCCTATGCATTCCTTGAACAACACTTGATTTGGTTGGGATATCCTGTGAGTGAGCACATCATTTACCTCAGCAAACCAAATAAACCAATATCAGATGGTTTGATCAGAATTAGCAGTGATGAGGATGTGCAGCATATGATCAGAGCTAGTGCTGAGCATAAGACGCTTGTAGTCATGGTTGACCATACAGATTTCATCAGCAACTTCAAGTCTGACTTGGTGTGCACATTGCCCCTACCTTTGATAACAACAACAACAAGTTTTGCAGCAGCAAGTGCATCCCCTCCCCATAGCCTAGTTTCAGTGTTTGTAGAAGATCCTTTGTCAGAGATTGCAGCAAATGGAACAGACCCACATGGTTTGCTTATTGAGGGTGCTGAGCACAACATGCTAACTGAAGATCCCTTGTCAGAGATTGCACCAATTGGAACAGACCCACACAATTTTCTTATTGAGGGTGTTGAGCACAACATGCTAACTGAAGATGGGGAAACATATATTGAAGACGTAATTGTTTTAGATTCTGATTTTAGTGACAGTGACTATGGCATAGATGATGGTGATGATGATCTTTATGATGACAACATTGACTTTGATGTTGATGAAGAAGCTAATCAGGATGAGGATGATGTGGAGCCTAAATACTTGCTTGAGGATGAAGATCTCAACCTATCAATTGAGCAAGCAGATGAACTAAGGTACAAGTTTAAAGCATTCAATGCAAAAGTGGACATGATTTCCCCTGTGTTTAAAGTAGGGATGGTATTTGCTGATGTGGTTGAGCTAAGACATGCACTGACTACATATTCAGTTAGAAACAGAGTGCAGGTCAAGAAGATAAAGAATGACAAGAGGAGACTTGAAGCAGTTTGTGAAAATGGTTGCCCATGGTATCTGTATGCTGACAATGACAACAGGACAGGGGGATTTGTCATCAAGACTTACTATGAAGAACATATATGTCAGAAGAAATGGAAGATAAGGTCACTGGCAGCAAAATTCCTGTGCAAGTACTTCATAGATGAGTTCAGAGATGACCAGAAGATGTCACTAGGTACATTTTCAAGAAAGATAACCAAGGAATTTCATGTCACCCCTAACAGATGGAAGCTAGCTAGGGCAAGAACTGCAACACTTAAGGAGATCCATGGTGATGAAGAAGAACAATTTAGTAGGCTTTGGGACTATGGTCATGAATTGAGGAATACCAACCCTGGGTCTACATTTCTTCTATCAACTGAGCTTGTTAAAGACAAAGATTTCCCACTGGGCAGGAAATGTCTGAAAACTCTATATTGGTCTTATGATGCATGTAAAAGGGGGTGGCTCAAGGGATGCAGACCTATTATTTTCATTGATGGTTGTCACCTGAAAAATATGTTTAAAGGAGTGTTGCTTAGTGCAGTAGGTATTGATCCTAATGACTACATTTTCCCCATTGCAATGGGTTGGGTAGAAGTAGAGTGCACAAGTTCTTGGGAGTGGTTTCTCACTACTTTGAGAGATGACCTTAACATCGCAAATACTGCTCCTTTCACTATTATGAGTGACAAGCAGAAATGTTTGATCAATACTGTGCAAAAAATCTGGCGAGATGCTGAGCATAGGTTTTGTGTTAGGCATATTTATCAGAATTTCAATGAGAAGCACAAAGGAGAGTTGCTGAAGCAAGATCTATGGGCCATTGCAAGAGCACCAAACAGGGTAAAGTGGAGCCAAAACTGTGAGAAAATGGATGGACACAGTGCAGCTGCCTTCCACTGGACTGAAAGACTTGATCCAAAGACATGGTGTAAATCATTTTTTAGTGTCTTTTCCAAGTGTGATATTCTGCTGGATAATAACTCTGAAGTATTTAACAACTACATTCTGGAGGGCAGAGAAATGCCAGTGCTCTCAATGCTGGAATACATTTTTTACATGATCATGCAAAGGCTAGTGAGTAAACAGAGAGAGGCCATAGAGAAGTGGGCAGGGCAGAGAATATGCCCAAAGATCAAGAAGAAACTAGATAAGAACACTGAATTTGCTGCTAATTGCCATGTCTCAGAAGCTGGCCAACAATTGTTCAGAGTTCAGTCTGGTAACTCAAGTTATATAGTTAACTTGTGCTTGCACACTTGTGACTGCAGGAGATGGCAGTTGTCTAGAGTACCATGTAGCCATAGTATAGCATGCTGCAGGGAGTAGAGAATTGACCCTGAGACAATGGTGCATGAATGCTACACTATGGAGAATTATCTGAAAGCATATGGATACACTCTGGTTCCACTTAGAGATCCAAAGCATTGGGAGCCATAGAATGGTTACAAAGTATATCCACCAGTTTTCACTAAACAGTTGGGAAGGCCAAAGAAAAACAGGAAGAAAACACCAAAAGAGAAAAGAAGCAAGAATGGTATTAGATATTTGAACAAAAAATGTGTGATAATGCACTGCTCAATTTGTGGCAGAGCTGACCACAACAGGAAAGGGCACTACAAATGGCAGGAAGCACTAATTGCAGAAGGAGTAGAGCTTGTTGATGAGAACTATGATGACCCAACATATCTTCAGGTATGCTTCAGTTGCATCTCATTTTTTACAGTCAAAATGTGGTTAACTGCCTAAAATGAGCTTATCTGAAGGGAAAAATATTTCTTTGCAGAACATCTTCCCAAACAGGCCAGATCCTAGGTTGGATCCTGCTGAGTCACCAACCAGTATGGTTTTTAACATGGCCAGCAGGGAGAGAGCAAGAAGAGCTCCTCAAAGGGTCCATGGTCCACTGCCTGAGCTCTCTTCATTTGTTGCTGCTGCAGGGGCTGAAATACCACAACCCAGGGTGACTACAGAAATGAATATTGCTAGGTAGACAAGGGCAAGGACTGAAGCTGACATTGCAAGAGGAAAGAAAAGGAGAGGCAGAGGTGAGGTACATCCAAATGCAAGAAGAGGCAGAGGAGCAAGTGCAGTCTCAGCTCTAGGAAGAGGGAGAGGAGCAAGTGCAGTCTCAGCTCCAGGAAGAGGTGCAAGTGCAGATGCAGCTCCAGGAAGAGGGAGAGGAGCAAATGCAGTAGTTGGGAGAGGGAGAGGAGGTAGGAATGTGCATGCATGGAGAGGGAGAGGAGGAAGACATGCAGGTGCAGGGATAGGGAGAGGAAGAATTCCAGGTGAGAGGGCATGGTGGCTGCTGTTTGGAGAAGACATGGGCAGTCAAATTCCAGACCTCAATGCTCCTCGTGAAGATTTTCCTGCTGCCTGATCTACTGGCAATTCTCAGTGCCATTTTTTGAAAAGGCCAATACTTATGTAACTCATAAACCGGCCTTTGTTTTGTTATGTCAAACTGTGGCATGCCTTGCCTCTTTTTTGAAGGCAAAATGTGGCATACAGTGCCCACTTTTTTGATGGCAAACCATGGCAGACATTGCCCTTTTTGTAATTAAATATTAAAAGTAGGAGTTAACTGAATTTGAAAGTTAACTGAATGTTGCTGCAAATTAACTGAATGATGCTACTCACTAAGTGTGGAACACTGTGTTCTGCCAATGATGAAGTTTGAATGCATATTGTTCTAGTTAACTAAATGTGCAAGTTAACTGAAAGTTAACTGAATTCAGTTAATTACAAGCAATAAAATTTGAATGCATATTGTTCTAGTTAACTTGTGCACAATGATGAAGTTTGAAAAAACTGAAAACAAATTTCAGTGCATAATGACCTAGTTTACTTACTGTGCACAATGATTTAGTTTAAAAAAATTAAAAACAAAAAATGCAGGCCTGGGGCTCGAACCCAGGACCTGGGGTTTATAACGCTGCGTGCAATGCTAGTGGGATAGAGGTAGTGATTTGTGCTGATAGCACCTTCTTATGTACATATTGCTATTTTATTTGTCCTGCATTTTAGCGTGCGTTACGGCCTCTACCAGACGACCGTGCATAGCGTAGCCTTGTCGTTTCGGTTTCCTCTCCTTTAAGACGTGTCAACCTGCCGTTCTTCCTATCCACTCACCACTCACACACCCCACTCCTCCCCCACTCCCTCTGCCAACCACCCAATAGACCCGTCTCGGCGACCACGCCACCGCCGCCGCCGCCATGGACCAGAGTCTCAGATGGCAGAAAGCCGTCGAAGAGCTGACCGGCGACAACCAGGAGATTCATGCGCAATACAGGGAGATCGCGCGGTGGTTCCCAAGTTTTCGGATTATGCGGATCCACGCACGCGGTCTCATCAAGGTGATGACGGATGATGAGAAGCGCCGTGCCTTCCCCATCGGCTTCAATGTTCCTTCGGCGACCATCCTCCTGTGGGCAATGCGTGAGGTTCAGCGCTCCCCCGACACCAGCCAGCATGCCCGCTGGTGGATGTACCACTCATCCACCACGGAACCGGCCCAGGAGGATGCAGAGCACATTACGTCTAGGACCGAGCACGTCGTCGACGTCGTGCTTGCCCTACCGGCGCCCGTCAACGCCACCTACTGGGACCGCCAAGGTCCATCTGTCTTCCTGGGGCCAAACGACGACTCCGAGGATGAGTCATCTGACGAGGAGGTGTCGGAGGTCGTCGTGATGTCAGACGATGAGCCGGCGGTGCAGATCGTTGCTCCGGTCGGAGCCTTCATGGAGGGTGGTGCTACGTCTTAAGCTTGTGTTGGTTTTCCTTGAAGAGGAAAGGGTGATGCCGCAATAGTAGCGTAAGTATTTCCCTCAATTTTTGAGAACCAAGGTATCAATCCAGTAGGAGGCTCCTCAAAAGTCCCACGCATCTACACAAACAAACAAGAACTCGCAACCAACGCAATAAAGGGGTTGTCAATCCCTTCACGGTCACTTGCGAAGTGAGATCTGATAGAGATAATACGATAAGATAAATATATTTTTGGTATTTTTATGATATAGATTGGGAAAGTAAAGATGCAAATAAAAGTAGATTGAAAGCTTATATGATAAAAGATAGACCCGGGGGCCATAGGTTTCACTAGTGGCTTCTCTCAAGATAGCATAAGTATTACGATGGGTGAACAAATTACTGTCGAGCAATTAATAGAAAAGCGAATAATTATGAGATTATCTAGGCATGATCATGTATATAGGCATCACATCCGTGACAAGTAGACCGACTCCTGCCTGCATCTACTACTATTACTCCACACATCGACCGCTATCCAGCATGCATCTAGAGTATTAAGTTCATAAAGAACAGAGTAACACATTAAGAAAGATGACATGATGTAGAGGGATAAACTCATGCAATATGATATAAACCCCATCTTTTTATTCTCGATGGCAACAATACAATACGTGTCTTGCTGCCCCTGCTATCACTGGGAAAGGACACCGCGAGATTGAACCCAAAGCTAAGCACTTCTCCCATTGCAAGAAAGATCAATCTAGTAGGACAAACCAAACTGATAATTCGAAGAGACTTGCAAAGATAACTTAATCACACATAAAAAAATTCAGAGGAGATTCAAATATTTCTCATAGATAAACTTGATCATAAACCACAATTCATCGGACCTCGACAAACACACCGCAAAAAGAGTTACATCGAATAGATCTCCAAGAAGATCAAGGACAACATGCTATTGAGATCCAAAGAGAGAGAAGAAGCCATCTAGCTAATAACTATGGACCCAAAAGTCTGTGGTAAACTACTCACAACTCATCGGAGAGGCCTTGGAGATGATGTAGAGGCCCTCCGTGATCGATTCCCCCTCCAGCGGAGCGCCAGCAAAGGCTCCAATATGGGATCTCGCGGATACAGAAGGTTACGATGGTGGAAATAGTTTTTTGTGGTCGCCTATGATGTTCTCGGGGTACGTGGGTATATATAGGAGGAAGAAGTAGGTCGGTGGACGCCCGAGGGGCCCACGAGATAGGGGCGCACCCAGTAGGGGGGCGCGCCCTCCACCCTCGTGGCCTCCTCGATTTCTTCTTGACTTGCACTCCAAGTCCTGTGGATCACGTTTGTTCCAAAAAGATCGCCCCCGGAGGTTTCATTCCGTTTGGACTCCGTTTGATATTCCTTTTCTTCGAAACACTAAAATAGGCAAAAAAACAGCAATACGGGCTGGGCCTCCGGTTAGTAGGTTAGTCCCAAAAATGATATAAAAGTGTAAAGTAAAGCCCATAATAAACATCCAAAATGGGTAATATAATAGCATGGGACAATAAAAAATTATAGATACGTTGGAGACGTAACAAGCATCCCCAAGCTTAATTCCTGCTCGTCCTCGAGTAGGTAAATGATAAAAACAGAATTTTTGATGTGGAATGCTACCTAGCATAATTCTCAATGTAATTTTCTTTATTGTGGCATGATTGTTCAGATCCAAATGATTCAAGATAAAAGCTTATAAAACATAAATAATAATAATACTTGAAGCATACTAACAAATAATCATGTCTTATCAAAATAGCATAGCCAAAGAAAGCTTATCCCTACAAAATCATATAGTTAGGCCATGCTTCATTTTCATTACACAAAATACTCCCATCATGCACAACCCCGGTTTCAGCCAAGCAATTGGTTCATACTTTTTAACGCGCTTCAGCTTTTTCAACTCTTACGCAATACATGAGCGCAAGCCATGGACATAGCACTATGGTGGTAGTGGTGGTTGTGAGGACAAAAAAAAGGAGAAGATAGTCTCACATCAACTAGGAGTATCAACGGGCTATGGAGATGCCCATCAATAGATATCAATGTGAGTGAGTAGGGATTGCCATGCAACGGATGCACTAGAGCTATAAATGTATGAAAGCTCAACAAAAGAAACTAAGTGGGTGTCCATCCAACTCGCTTGCTCATGAAGACCTAGGGCATTTTGAGGAAGCCCATCATTGGAATATACAAGCCAAGTTCTATAATGAAAAATTCCCACTAGTATATGAAAGTGAAAACACAAGAGACTCTCTATCATGAAGATCACGGTGCTACTTTGAAGCACAAGTGTGGAAAAGAGATAGTAGCATTGTCCCTTCTCTCTTTTTCTCTCATTTTTTTTAATTTTTTTATTTGGCCTTTCTCTTTTTTTATTTGGCCTTATTATTATTATTATTTGGTGGGCTCTTTGGCCTCTTTTTTTTCTTTTTATTAAAGTCCGAAGTCTCATCCCGACTTGTGGGGGAATCATAGTCTTCGTCATCCTTTCCTCACTTGGGAGAATGCTCTAACAATGAAGATCATCACACTTTTATTGATTTACAACTCAAGAATTACAACTCAACACTTAGAACAAAATATGACTCTATATGAATGCCTCCGGCGGTGTACCGGGATATGCAATGAATCAAGAGTGACATGTATGAAAATTATGAAGGTGACCTTGCCACAAATACAGTGTCAACTACATGATCATGCAAAGAGCAATATGACAATGATGGAGCGTATCATAATAACGGAACGGTGGAAAGTTGCATGGAAATATATCTCGGAATGGCTATGGAAATGCCATAATAGGTAGGTATGGTGGCTATTTTGAGGAAGGTAAATAATGGATGCATGATACCGGCGAAAGTTGCGCGGCACAATAGAGGCTAGCAAAGTGGAAGGGTGAGTGTGCGTATATCCATGGACTCTCATTAGTCATAAAGAACTCATATACTTATTGCAAAAGTCTACTTGCCCTCGAAGCAAAGTACTACTACGCATGCTCCTAGGGAAAGGGTTGGTAGGAGTTAACCATCGCACGATCCCGACCTCCACTCATAAGGAAGACAATTAAAAGAGCACCTCATGCAACAAATTTGTCACACAACTTTTACCATACGTGCATGCTACGGGACTTGCCAACTTCAACACAAGTATTTCTCAATTTCATAATTACCCACTAGCATGACTCTAGCATTACCACCTCTATATCTCAAAACAATTATCAAGCATCAAATTGATCCTAGTGTTTAATGCACTTTCTATGATAGTTTTTATTATACCCAACTTGGATGCTCATCATTCTAGGACCAAATTCATAACCATAGAAAATACCATGCTGTTCTAAAAGACTCTCAAAATAATATAAGTGAAGCACGAGAGATCAAAAATTTCTTCAGAGTTAAGCCACCGCCGTGCTCTAAAAGATACAAGTGAAGTACTAGAGCAAATACTATCTAGCTCAAAAGATATAAGTGAAGCACATAGAGTATTCTAATAAATTCTAATCAAGTGGGATTATCCCAAAAGGTGTGTACAGCAAGGATGATTGTGTAAAACTAAAAAAGCAAATACTAATATCATACAAGACGCTCCAAGTAAAACACATATCATGTGGCGAATAAAAATATAGCTCCAAGTAAAGTTACCGATAAACGAAGACGAACGAGGGGATGCCTTCCGGGGGCATACCCAAGCTTAGGATTTTGGATAATATCTTGGGGTTCCATGGGCATCCCCAAGCTTAGGCTCTTGCCACTCCTTATTCCATAGTCCATCAAATCTTTACCCAAAACTTGAAAACTTCACAACACAAACTTAACAGGAAATCTCATAAGCTCCGTTAGTGAAAGAAACGAAAACCACCACATAAGGTACTGTAATTAACTCATTATTTATTTATATTGGTGTTAAACCTACTTTATTTCAAGTTCTCTATGGTCCATACTACTTAATACTAGCCATAGATGCATCAAAATAAGCAAACAACACACGAAAAACAGAATCTGTCAAAAACAGAATAGTCTGTAGCAATCTGTAATTCTTGAATACTTCTAGAACTCTAAAAATCCTACCAAAATAGGAAGTCCTGGGAAATTTGCCTATTGATCTACAGTAAAAATAATCAACGCAAAAGCACATTTCTGTGAATTACTAAAATTATGTTTGTGCGCGCAAAGTTTCTGTTTTTCAGCAGAATCAAATTAACTAATACCATAGGTTACCCTATAGGTTATACTTGGCACAAACACTAATTAAAACATAAAAACACATCTTAACAGAAGGTCAATGCAAAATTTATTACTAAATATAAACAAAAACAAAAAACACAAATAAAATTGGGTTGCCTCCCAACTAGTGCTATTGTTTAACGCCCCTAGCTAGGCATAAAAACGAGGATAGATCTAAGTAGTGCCATCTTTGGCATTCAATTATTCAATAGAGCACTTGTAATCTTCTGGAGTTTCTTTCTTTTTAGTAATGATAAAGCTCTTAGGCAAGAAATCAAGAAATTCGTTTGTAGCAAAAGGTTCCTTAATGATAGCAAGAAAATTAGGATGAACACTTACCGATTTGAGATCGGCATTTCCTTTACTAGAAGATTCACTCTTATTTTTAGGAACATACATGACCTTGATAATTTTGGTAGGAGGCGTTGGGGTATTTTTCATAGATGAAAAGGTAGACCCTAAGTTGGTGATAATGTCCTCCAGTTTACCAATTGTTGTAGAATCTAGATCTATTTCTTTCATTAACTATATGTTCTTTTTCTTTAAAAAAATTCAAGGTAACACCAACCCTAGATCCATATTGGGTAATTTGATTGTGGATCTTTTTATCCAAATTTTCAATTAACACAACAGTGGCAACTTTATTTTCAATAATTTCAAGCCTTTGCATCACATGTTCCAAAGTTAAAACAGTTACATTAACCAAAATAGGAGGTGGACCAAACAAATCTAACATAGCATTATAAGCATCAAAAGTATGGCTACCCAAGAAATTCCCTCCGGTAATGGTATCAAGGATATATCTATTCCAAGGAGTAACGCCCACATAAAAATTGCGAAGAAGAATCGAAGTGGATTGTGATAACCCACAAGTGTAGGGGATAATTGTAGCCTGTTTCGATAAGTAAGAGTGTTGAACCCAACGAGGAGCTAAAGGTAGAACAAATACTCTCTCAAGTCCTATCTGCCACTGATACGACTCTACGCACGCTTAGTGTTCGCCTTACCTAGAACAAGTATGAAACTAGAAGTACTTTGTAGGTGTGATAGGATAGGTTTGCAAGATAATAAAGAACACGTAAATAAAAAGTAGGGGCTGTTTAGATAAAGAAGCAATAAAGTAAATATAGCGAGTGTGGAAAACTGGTGGTAGGAGTTGTGAAATTGTCCCTAAGCAATTGACTACGTTACTAGACCGGTAATCACTATTGCAATTCTATTTGAGGGAGAGGCATAAGCTAACATACTTTCTCTTCTTGGATCATATGCACTTATGATTGGAACTCTAGCAAGCATCCGCAACTACTAAATATCATTAAGGTAAAACCCAACCATAGCATTAAAGTATCAAGTCCCATTTATCCCATATGCAAACAACCTACTTACTTGGGTTTGTGCTTTTGTCACTCACGCCACCCACCATAAGCAAATCATGAACATATTGCAAACCCTACAGTGGGGATCCCTCACGCTTGCGCGACACGGAGAACACCATAGGACAGCACCAATAATAAAACATGCAACCCAAACCAATCATAGCAATTCATCAATCACCGATAGGACAACGAAAATCTACTCAGACATCATAGGATGGCAACACATCATTGGATAATAATATGAAGCATAAAGCACCATGTTCAAGTAGAGGGTACAGCAGGTTGCGGGAGAGTGTGCCACTGAATATAGATGGGGGAAGGTGATGGAGATGTTGGTGAAGATGATGGAGGTGTTGGTGAAGATCGCGGTGATGATGATGGCCCCCGGCAGTGCTCCGGCCACCGGAAGCAAGGGGGAGAGAGCCCCCCTTCTTCTTCTTCTTCCTTGACCTTCTCCCTAGATGGGAGAAGGGTTTACCCTCTGGTCCTTGGCTCCCATGGCATGGGAGGGGTGAGAGCCCCTCCGATATTGGATCTATCTCTCTATCTCTCTCTGTTTCTGTGTTACCTGATTCTACCCCTTCACCGTTTCTTTTATATCTGGAGATCCGTAACTCCGATTGAAGATAATATGCCCTAGAGGCAATAATAAAGTAATCATTTATTTCCTTATATCATGATAAATGTTTATTATTCATGCTAGAATTGTATTAACCGGAAACATGATACATGTGTGAATACATAGACAAACATAATGTCACTAGTATGCCTCTACTTGACTAGCTCATTAATCAAAGATGGTTATGTTTCCTAACCATAGACATGAGTTGTCATTTGATTAACATGATCACATCATTAGGAGAATGATGTTATTGACATGACCCATTCCGTTAGCTTAGCACTTGATCGTTTAGTATGTTGCTATTGGTTTCTTCATGACTTATACATGTTCCTATAACTATGAGATTATGCAACTCCCATTTACTGGAAGAACACTTTGTGTGCTACCAAAGGTCACAATGTAACTGGGTGATTATAAAGGAGGTCTACAGGTGTCTCCAAAGGTACATGTTGAGTTGGCATATTTCGAGATTAGTGTTTTGTCACTCCGATTGTCGGAGAGGTATCTCTGGGCCCTCTCGGTAATGCACATCACTATAAGCCTTGCAAGCAATGTAATTAATGAGCTAGTTACGGAATGATGTATTACATAACAAGTAAAGAGACTTGTCGGTAACGAGATTGAACTAGGTATTGAGATACCGACGATCGAATCTCGGGCAAGTAACATACCGATGACAAAGGGAACAACGTATGTTGTTATGCGGTTTGACCGATAAAGATCTTCGTAGAATATGTAGGAACCAATATGAGCATCTAGGTTCCGTTATTGGTTATTGATCGGAAAAGTGTCTCGGTCATGTCTACATAGTTCTCGAACCCGTAGGGTCCGCACGCTTAAAGTTTTGATGACAATTATATTATGAGTTTATGAGTTTTGATGTACCGAAGGTTGTTCGGAGTCCCAGATGTGATCACGGACATGGCGAGGAGTCTCGAAATGGTCGAGACATGAAGATTGATATATTGGAAGCCTATATTTGGATGTCGAAAGTGTTCCGGGTGAAATCGGGATTTTACCGGAGTACCGGGGGGTTACCGGAACCCCCCCGGGGCTTAATGGGCCATGGTGGGCCTTAGTGGAGAAGATGAGAGGCGGCCAGGGCTGGGCCGCGCGCCCCTCCCCCCTAGTCCTAATAGGACAAGGAGAGGGGGGGCGGTGCCCCCACTTTCCTTCCTCTCTCTCCATCCTCTTTCCCCCCTTCTCCAAGTCCAACAAGGAAAGGAGGAGTCCTACTCCCGGTGGGAGTAGGACTCCCCATGGTGCGCCCCCTCCTTGGCCGGCTGCCCCTCCCCCTTGCTCCTTTATATACGGGGGCAGGGGGCACCTCTAGAGATACAACAACAGATCATTGATCTCTTAGCCATGTGCGGTGCCCCCCTCCACTATAGTCCTCCTCGATAATATTGTAGTGGTCCTTAGGCGAAGCCCTGCGACGGTAGAACATCAACATCGTCACCACACCGTCGTGCTGACGGAACTCTCCCTCGACACTCGGCTGGATCGGAGTTCGAGGGACATCATCGAGCTGAACGTGTGCAAGAACTTGGAGGTGCCGTAGTTTCGGTGCTTGATCGGTCGTGCCGTGAAGACGTACGACTACATCAATCGCGTTGTGCTAATGTTTCCGCTTTCGGTCTACGAGGGTACATGTACGACACTCTCCCCTCTCGTTGCTATGCATCACCATGATCTTGCGTGTGCGTAGGAAAATTTTGAAATTACTACGTTCCCCAACAGTGGCATCCGAGCCTAGGTTTTATGCGTAGATGTTATATGCATGAGTAGAACACAAGTGAGTTGTGGGCGATACAATCATACTGCTTACCAGCATGTCATACTTTGGTTCGGCGGTATTGTTGGGTGAAGCGGCCGGACCGACATTACGCGTACGCTTACGCGAGACTGGTTCTACCGACGTGCTTTGCACACAGGTGGCTGACGGGTGTCAGTTTCTCTAACTTTAGTTGAACCGAGTGTGGCTACGTCTGGTCCTTGAGAAGGTTAAAACAACACTAACTTGACGAACTATCGTTGTGGTTTTGATGCATAGGTAAGAACGGTTCTTGCTCAGCCCATAGCAGCCACGTGAAATTTGCAACAACAAAGTAGAGGACGTCTAACTTGTTTTTGCAGGGCATGTTGTGATGTGATATGGTCAAAACGTGATGCTATATTTTATTGTATGAGATGATCATGTTTTGTAATCGAGTTATCAACAACTGGCAGGAGCCATATGGTTGTCGCTTTATTGTATGAAATGCAAGCACCCTGTATAATTGCTTTACTTTATCACTAAGCGGTAGTGATAGTCGTAGAAGCAATAGATGGCGAAATGACAACGATGCTACGATGGAGATCAAGGTGTCACGCCGGTGACGATGGTGATCACGACGGTCCTCCAGAGATGGAGATCACAAGCACAAGATGATGATGGCCATATCGTATCACTTATATTGATTGCATGTGATGTTTATCCTTTATGCATCTTATTTTGCTTTGATTGACGGTAGCATTATAAGATGATCTCTCACTAAATTTCAAGAAGTGTTCTCCCTGAGTATGCACCGTTGCGAAAGTTCTTCGTGCTGAGACACCGCGTGATGATCGGGTGTGATAGGCTCTACGTTCAAATACAACGGATATGGCCTCGGAACACGGAGACCGAAAGGTCGAGCGTGAATCCTATAGTAGGTATGATCAACATAGTGATGTTCACCATTGAAAACTACTCCATCTCACGTGATGATCGAACATGGTTTAGTTGATTTGGATCACGTGATCACTTAAATGACTAGAGGGATGTCTATCTAAGTGGGAGTTCTTTAGTAATATGATTAATTGAACTTAAATTTATCATGAACTTATACCTGATAGTATTTTTCTTGTCTATGTTTGTTGTAGATAGATGGCTCGTGCTGTTGTTCCGTTGAATTTTAATGCATTCCTTGAGAAAGATAAGTTGAAAGATGATGGTAGCAATTACACGGACTGGGTCCGTAACTTGAGGATTATCCTCATTGCTGCACAGAAGAATTACGTCCTGGAAGCACCGCTGGGTGCCAGGACTGCTGCAGATGCAACTGACAATGTTAAGAACGTTTGGTAGAGCAAAGCTGATGACTACTCGATAGTTCACTGTGCCATGCTTTACGGCTTAGAAACGGGACTTCAACGACGTTTTGAACGTCATGGAGCATATGCGATGTTCCAGGAGTTGAAGTTAATATTTCAAGCAAATGCCCGGATTGAGAGATATGAAGTCTCCAATAAGTTCTATAGCTGCAAGATGGAAGAGAATAGTTCTGTCAGTGAACATATACTCAAAATGTCTGGGTATAATAATCACTTGATTCAACTGGGAGTTAATCTTCCTGATGATAGTGTCATTGAGAGAATTCTTCAATCACTGCCACCAAGCTACAAGAGCTTTGTGATGAACTATAATTTGCAAGGGATGGAGAAGACTATTCCCGAGCTCTTCGCAATGCTAAAGGCTGCGGAGGTAGAAATCAAGAAGGAGCATCAAGTGTTGATGGTCAATAAGACCACCAGTTTCAAGAAAAAGGGTAAAGGGAAGAAGAAGGGGAACTTCAAGAAGAACAGCAAACAAGTTGCTGCTCAAGAGGAGAAACCCAAATCTGGACCTAATCCTGAGACTGAGTGCTTCTACTGCAAGCAGGCTGGTCACTGGAAGCGGAACTGCCCCAAGTATTTGGCGGATAAGAAGGATGGCAAGGTGAACAAAGGTATATGTGATATACATGTTATTGATGTGTACCTTACTAATGCTCGCAGTAGCACCTGGGTATTTGATACTGGTTCTGTTGCTAATATTTGCAACTCGAAACAGGGACTACGGATTAAGCGAAGATTGGCTAAGGACGAGGTGACGATGCGCGTGGGAAATGGTTCCAAAGTCGATGTGATCGTGGTCGGCACGCTACCTCTACATCTACCTTCGGGATTAGTTTTAGACCTGAATAATTGTTATTTGGTGCCAGCGTTGAACATGAACATTATATCTGGATCTTGTTTGATGCGAGACAGTTATTCATTTAAATCAGAGAATAATGGTTGTTCTATTTATATGAGTAATATCTTTTATGGCCATGCACCCTTGAAGAGTGGTCTATTTTTATTAAATCTCGATAGTAGTGATAAACATATTCATAATGTTGAAGCCAAAATATGCAGAGTTGATAATGATAGTGCAACTTATTTGTGGCACTGCCGTTTGGGTCATATTGGTGTAAAGCGCATGAAAAAACTCCATATTGATGGACTTCTGGAATCACTTGATTATGAATCACTTGGTACTTGCGAACCGTGCCTCATGGGAAAGATGACTAAAACGCCGTTCTCCGGAACTATGGAGCGAGCAACATACTTATTAGAAATCATACATAGTAATGTATGTGGTCCAATGAATGTTGAGGCTCACGGCGGATATCGTTATTTTCTCACCTTGACAGATGATTTGAGCAGATATGGGTATATCTACTTAATGAAACACAAGTCTGGAACATTTGAAAAGTTCAAAGAATTTCGGAGTGAAGTGGAAAATCATCATAACAAGAAAATAAAGTTTCTACGATCTGATCGTGGAGGAGAATATTTGAGTTACGAGTTTGGTTTACATTTGAAACAATGCGAAATAGTTTCGCAACTCACGCCACCCGGAACACCACAACGAAATGGTGTGTCCGAGCGTCGTAATCGTACTATACTAGATATGGTGCGATCTATGATGTCTCTTACTAATTTACCGCTATCGTTTTGGGGTTATGCTTTAGAGACGGTCGCATTCACGTTAAATAGGGCACCATCAAAATCCGTTGAGACAACGCCTTATGAATTATAGTTTGGCAAGAAACAAAAGTTATCGTTTCTTAAAGTTTGGGGTTGCGATGCTTATGTAAAGAAACTTCAACCAGATAAGCTCGAACCCAAATCGGAGAAATGTGTCCTCATAGGATACCCAAAAGAGACTATTGGGTACACCTTCTATCATAGATCTGAAGGCAAGACTTTTGTTGCTAAATTCGGATCCTTTCTAGAAAAAGAGTTTCTCTCGAAAGAAGTGAGTGGGAGGAAAGTAGAACTTGATGAGGTAACTGTATCTGCTCCCTTATTGGAAAGTAGTTCATCACAGAAACCGGTTCCTGTGACAACTACACCAATCAGTGAGGAAGCTAATGATATTGATCATGAAACTTCATATCAAGTTACTACAGAACCTCGTAGGTCATCCAGAGTAAGATCCGCTCTAGACTGGTACGGTAATCCTGTTCTGGAAGTCATGTTACTTGACCATGGCGAACCTACGAACTATGAGGAAGTGATGATGAGCCCAGATTCCGCAAAATGGCTTGAGGCCATGAAATCTGAGATGGGATCCATGTATGAGAACAAAGTATGGACTTTGGTTGACTTGCCCGATGATCGGCAAGCCATCGAGAATAAATGGATCTTCAAGAAGAAGACTAATGCTGGTGGTAATGTAACTGTCTACAAAGCTCGGTTTTCGACAAGTTCAAGGAGTTGACTACGATGAGACTTTCTCACCCGTAGCGATGCTTAAGTCTGTTCGAATCATGTTAGCAATTGCCGCATTTTATGATTATGAAATATGGCAAATGGATGTCAAAACTGCATTCCTGAATGGATTTCTAGAAGAAGAGTTGTATATGATGCAACCAGAAGGTTTTGTCGATCCAAAAGATGCTAACAAAGTGTGCAAGCTCCAACGATCCATTTATGGACTGGTGCAAGCCTCTCGGAGTTGGAATAAACGCTTTGATAGTGTGATCAAAGCATATGGTTTTATACAGACTTTTGGAGAAGTCTGTATTTACAAGAAAGTGAGTGGGAGCTCTGTAGCATTTCTGATATTATATGTAGACGACATATTATTAATTGGAAATGATATAGAATTTCTGGATAGCATAAAGGGATACTTGAATAAAAGTTTTTTGATGAAAGACCTCGGTGAAGCTGCTTACATATTGGGCATCAAGATCTATAAAGATAGATCAAGACGCTTAATTGGACTTTCACAAAGCACATACCTTGATAAAGTTTTGAAAAAGTTCAAAATGGATCAGGCAAAGAAAGGGTTCTTGCCTGTATTACAAGGTGTGAAGTTGAGTCAAACTCAATTCCCGACCACAGCAGAAGATAGAGAGAAAATGAAAGATGTTCCCTATGCTTCAGCCATAGGCTCTATCATGTATGCAATGCTGTGTACCAGACCTGATGTATGCTTAGCAATATGTTTAGCAGGGAGGTACCAAAGTAATCCAGGAGTGGATCATTGGACAGCAGTCAAGAATATCCTGAAATACCTGAAAAGGACTAAGGATTATTTCTAGTTTATGGAGGTGACAAAGAGCTAGTCGTAAATGGTTACGTCGATGCAAGATTTGACACTGATCCGGACGATTCTAAATTGCAAACCGGATACGTCTTTATATTGAACGGTGGAGCTGTCAGTTGGTGCAGTTCTAAACAAAGCGTCGTGGCGGGATCTACATGCGAAGCGGAGTATATAGCTGCTTCGGAAGCAGCAAATGAAGGAGTTTGGATGAAGGAGTTCATTTCCGATCTAGGTGTCATACCTAATGCATCGGGACCAATGAAGATCTTCTGTGACAATACTGGTGCAATTGCCTTGGCAAAGGAATCCAGATTTCACAAGAGGACCAAGCATATCAAGAGACGCTTCAATTCCATCCGGGACCAAGTCGAGGTGGGAGACATAGAGATTTGCAAGATACATACATATCTGAATGTTGCAGGCCCGTTGACTAAGCCTCTTCCATGAGCAAAACATGATCAACACCAAGGCTCCATGGGTGTTAGAATCATTATTGTGTAATCTACATTATTGACTCTAGTGCAAGTGGGAGACTGAAGGAAATATGCCCTAGAGGCAATAATAATGTAATTACTTATTTCCTTATATCATTATAAATGTTTATTATTCATGCTAGAATCGTATTAACCGGAAACATGATACATGTGTGAATACATAGACAAACATAATGTCACTAGTATGCCTCTACTTGACTAGCTCATTAATCAAAGATGGTTATGTTTCCTAACCATAGACATGAGTTGTCATTTGATTAACGGGATCACATCATTAGGAGAATGATGTGATTGACATGACCCATTCCGTTAGCTTAGCACTTGATTGTTTAGTATGTTGCTATTGCTTTCTTCATGATGTATACATGTTCCTACAACTATGAGATTATGCAACTCCCGTTGACCGGAGGAACACTTTGTGTGCTACCTAACGTCACAACGTAACTGGGTGATTATAAAGGAGCTCTACAGGTGTCTCCAAAGGTACATGTTGAGTTGGCGTATTTCGAGATTAGGTTTTGTCACTCCGATTATCGGAGAGGTATCTCTGGGCCCTCTCGGTAATGCACATCACTATAAAACTGGCAAGCAATGTAACTTATGAGTTAGTTACAGAATGATGCATTACATAATGAGTAAAGAGACTTGCCGGTGACGAGATTGAACTAGGTATTGAGATACCGACGATTGAATCTCGGGCAAGTAACATACCGATGACAAAGGGAACAACGTATGTTGTTATGCAGTTTAACCGTTAAAGATCTTCGTAGAATATGTAGGAACCAATATGAGCATACAGGTTCCGCTATTGGTTATTGACCGGAAACGTGTCTTGGTCATGTCTACATAGTTCTCGAACCCGTAGGGTCCGCACGCTTAAAGTTTCGATGACAGTTATATTGCAAGTTTGTGAGTTTTGATGTACCAAAGGTTGTTCGGAGTCCCGGATGTGATCACAAGCATGACGAGGAGTCTCAAAATGGTCGAGACATGAATATTGATATATTGGAAGCCTATATTTGAATGTCGGAAGTGTTCCGGGTGAAATCGGGATTTTACCGGACTACCAGGGGGTTACCGGAACCCCCCGGGGGCTTAATGGGCCATGGTGGGCCTTAGTGCAGAAGAGGAGAGCCGGCTAGGGCTGGGCCGCACGCCCCTCCCCCTAGTCCGAATAGGACAAGGAGAGGGCCCCCCCTTTCCTTCCTCTCTCTCCGTCCTCTTTCCCCCCTTCTCCAAGTCCAACAAGGAAAGAAGGGAGTCCTACTCCCGGTGGGAGTAGGACTCCCCATGGCGTGCCCCCTCCTTGGCCGACTGCCCCTCCCCCTTGCTCCTTTATATACGGGGGCAGGGGGCAGCTCTAGAGATACAACAACAGATCATTGATCTCTTAGCCATGTGTAGTGCCCCCTCCACCATAGTCCTCTTCGATAATATTGTAGCGGTGCTTAGGCGAAGCCCTGCGATGGTAGAACATCAACATCGTCACCACGCTGTGTGCTGAAGGAACTCTCCCTCGACACTCGGCTGGATTGGAGTTCGAGGGACGTCATCGAGCTGAACGTGTGCAGAACTCGGAGGTGCCGTGTGTTCGGTGCTTGATCGGTCGGGCCGTGAAGACGTACGACTACATCAACCGCGTTGTGCTAACATTTTCGCTTTTGGTCTACGAGGGTACATGGATGACACTCTCCCCTCTCGTTGCTATGCATCACCATGATCTTGTGTGTGCGTAGGAAAAATTTGAAATTACTACGTTCCCCAACACCGATTGGGGTGAATCTTTCGCCCAGATCTTTCTCATAAAATTAGCTTTATTGCGGCAACAGAAGAGTGTCAACCGCCTTACGGGGTACCTAGGAGAGTCCAGGGCGCACCTGCCTCCCTGGGGCGCCCCCTGTCTCGTGGGCCCCTCGGGCTCCGTCTCGCGTTGATTCTTCCTCCCAAAAATCACAAATATTCCAAAATAATTCTCCGTCCGTTTTTATCCCGTTTGGACTCCGTTTGATATTGGGTTTCCATGAAACATAAAACATGCAACAAACAGGAACTGGCACTGGGCACTGGATCAATATGTTAGTCCCAAAAAATAGAATAAAAAGTTGCCACAAGTATATGAAAGTTGAATAATATTGGCATGGAATAATCAGAAAGTATAGATACGACGGAGACATATCAGCATCCCCAAGCTTAATTCCTGCTCGTCCTGGAGTAGGTAAATTATAAAAAGATAATTTTTGATGTGGAATTCTACCTAGCATAATCTTGATCAAATATCTAGTCATGGCATGAATATTAAGACACACGTGATTCAAAGCAATAGTCTATCATTTGACATAAAAACAATAATACTTAGGGCATCCCAACAAACAATCATGTCTTTCAAAATATCAATGCTTCAGAAAGTTATCCCTACAAAATCAAATAGTCTTGTATGCTCCCTTTTCTTAACACAAGGTACCCCTCATGCCTGTCCCGGTGTCAGCCAAGCAGTTGTTTCATACTTTAGTATTCTCAAACTTTTTCAACCCTCACGCAATACATGAGCATGAGCCATGGATATAACACTATGGGTGGAATAGAATATGATGGTGGGGGTTATGTGGAGAAGACAAAAAGGGAGAAAGTCTCACATCGACGCGACTAATCAACGGGCTATGGAGATGCCCATCAATTGATGTCAATGCGAGGAGTAGGGATTGCCATGCAACGGATGCACTAGAGCTATAAGTGTATGAAAGCTCAAACTGAAACTAAGTGGGTGTGCATCCAACTTGCTTGCTCATGAAGACCTAGGGCATTTGAGGAAGCCCGTCGTTGGAATATACAAGCCAAGTTCTATAATGAAAATTCCCACTAGTATATGAAAGTGATAACATAGGAGACTCTCTATATGAAGAACATGGTGCTACTCTGAAGCACAAGTGTGGTAAAAGGATAGTAACATTGCCCCTTTTTTTTTTTCTTTTTTTGAATGGGCTTATTTGACCCCCCCTTTTTTTATTTAGGCTTCTTTGGCCTTTCATTTTTTTTCATGGGGAAATGCTCTATAATGATAATCATCACACTTTTATTTACTTAAAACTCAATATTACAACTGGATACTAGAACAAAGATATGACTCTATATGAATGCTTCCAGTGGTGTACCGGGATGTGCAATCATCTAGCATAGCAATGACATCAAAAAACGGACAAGCCATGAAAACATCATGCTAGCTATCTTACAATGATGCAAAGCAATATGATAATGAATGCTCAAGTCATGTGTATGATGATGATGGAAGTTGCATGGCAATATATCTCGGAATGGCTATGGAAATGCCATGATAGGTAGGTATGGTGGCTGTTTTGAGGAAGATATAAGGAGGCTTATGTGTGATAGAGCGTATCGTATCACGGGGTTTGGATGCACCGGCGAAGTTTGCACCGACTCTCAAGGTGAGAAAGGGCAATGCACGGTACCGAAGAGGCTAGCAATGATGGAAGGGTGAGAGTGCGTATAATCCATGGACTCAACATTAGTCATAAAGAACTCACATACTTATTGCAAAAATTTATTATCCCTTGAAACAAAGTACTACACGCATGCTCCTAGGGGGGAGGTTGTTAGGAGTTAACCATCGCGCGCCCCCGACCTTCACGCAAAGATAAACAATCAAAATACAATGCGCGCCAATTTGGTTACATAGTTTATAGACCATACGTGCATGCTCCAGGAATCACAAACCTTAACACCAACATCCTTACTAAACACAACCATCTACTAGTACCTCCCACATATTATCATCACTATATCGCAAAACTATTGCAAGGAATCAAACATATCATATTCAGTGATCCACAAGTTTTATGTAGGATTTTATGATTAACCATGTGAATGAACAATTCCTGTCATCTCTCTAAATAGATATAAGTGAAGCAAGAGAGTTTAATTCTTTCTATAAAAGATATGCCCACGCTCTAACAAATATAAGTGAAGCAAAAGAGCATTCTACAAATGGCTGTTTTCTACGTGAAGAAAAACATGCAATCCAAACTTCAAATGATCTAAGTGAAGCACATGAAGCATTCTATAAAGCCATACTCAAAAGATTTAAGTGAGGTGCAATGAGAATTATATAAATCAACCATGGACTATCTCATACCAGCATGGTGCATAAAATAAAAGTGAAAACTAAATGCAAAATACGCTCCAAGATTTGCACATATCGCATGAACGAAACGAATCTGAAAACATACCGATACTTGTTGAAGAAAGAGGGGATGCCATCCGGGGCATCCCCAAGCTTAGACGCTTGAGTCTCCTTGAATATTTACTTGGGGTGCCTCGGGCATCCCCAAGCTTGAGCTCTTGCCTCTCTTCCTTTTCTTCATATCAAGACCTCCTCGATCAAACACTTCATCCACACAAAACTTCAACAGAAAACTCGGTAAGATCCGTTAGTATAATAAAGCAAATCACTACTCTAAGTACTATTGAAAACCAATTCATATTTTGTTTTTTCATTGTGTCTACTGTAACATAACTTTTTCATGGCTTAATCCACTGATAGAAATTGATAGTTTCATCAAAACAAGTAAACTATGCATCAAAAACAGAATCTGTCAAAAACAGAACAGTCTGTAGCAAACTGAACATTCACCATACTTCTGATACCCCAAAAATTCTACCAAAATTAGGAAAAATAAAAAATTTCCACAGCAATACATTGCAAAAAGAATCAGAACCATTTGACGTTCCAGAAAAAAAATGTAAAATCACGCACTACAGCCAAAGTTTCTGTCTTGCACCGTACAAACCAACAAGCATTGTAAACATCCTAAAGGCAAACCTTAGGACATTATTTTTGTAACACAATGGAATTGTACAAGGGTATAATTATTTTTGATGAAAAGTTTCTGTAATTAAGATTCACAAAGTTTCCGTGAGCATGAACAAATTTCAAGGAGCTCTCCCACTTCAACAATGCTTGTCTCTCTCACTTTCACTTTTCCTTTTTGAAAAGTTTTGGGTTTCCCTCTTTATTTATTTTGTTTTTAAACTATATGAAAGCACTCAACAGAAATAAATGACTCTCTAAAACTTCCGGGTTGTCTCCCTGGCAACACTTTCTTTAAAGCCATTAAGCTAGGCATATAGTGCTCAAGTAATGGATCCACCCGGATCCCAAGGTATATCAAAGCCAATTTTAATTAACAATGATTTGTAATTTAGTAGTGAGCACAAAGTAACATATATCATGCAACAACGAAGTCTAACTATCTTCCTATGCATCGACATGTCATAAAAGAACAATTCATGCACACATAGTAAAGGCCAATGCATAGTACAAGCAATTTCTTGCAATTTTATCATATTGGAAACATAGAGACGTGGAGATATAGTTCCTCTCTCATAATAATTGCAAGTAGGAGCAGCAAGCACATGCATATTATATCTATCAAAATCATCATGTGTAGTAGTAAAAGGCAACCCATCAATATAATCCTTAATAAGCACAAACTTCTCCGATATAGTGTAGTCGGGAGAATTAAAAAAGATAATAGGACTATCATGCGTGGGTGCAATAGCAATAATTTCATGTTTAACATAAGAAACTATAGCAAGTTCATCTCCATAAGCATAATTCATATTGGCATCTTGTCCACAAGCATAGCAAGCATCATCAAAAAGGGATATTTCAAACGAATTAAAGGGATCATAGCAATCATCCTTCGGTAAGCACGAAGGGGAATTAAACAATGTATGAGTTGAAGAGTTACTCTCATTAGAAGGTGGGCACGGGTAGCTAATCCGCTCTTTTGTTCTTCGCTCTCCTCATCATCTTTTTCATCCAAGGAGCTCACAGTTTCATCAATTTCTTCTTTCACAGACTCCTGCAAAATATTAGTCTCTCTTGGACAGCGGAGACTTTCTCAATAATTGCATCAATATTTTAATTGAATTCATAATTTTCATAGCAATATCTAAGTATAGCAAATTTTTCAGGTCTATAAACTGAATCATCAAAATCATCAAACTCTTTAAACATATATTCAATATCATAAGCACCCATAAAAGCAACAAATTCTTCTATTTGTTCCACATCATAGTAATCGTAGATACCATTAGCATAAGAAGCCAAGGTTTTATCATCATTAAATTTGCATGAAAAGGGAAGGTGTGGAGCCTTCATCCTAGAGCAACAAGTATAATCATATCTCAAGCATAGATCCCGAGCATACCAACGCAACATATAAATTTGATCCCATAATAGTTTCCCTTTTTGTGTCAAGCGATAATCCCTAAAGTATTCACGTTGATCCAAAATGTCTCCCATAACATAATTGAATGGGGTTTTCTCAGGATTATCAAACTAGTACATAATTTCTTTCACATAACAAGCATCGAGGGTTTTAGGAGGTTCCCCATCTCCATGAGCAACAAGTACACCTAATTTTTTTGGTATTTTGTGTGCCATATCCATAACTAAAGATAGAGAACAACTTAGAACAACAAATAAAAATTACTTAGTGATAAAGCAAACAAGCACACACGAGAATATTCACCCCACGCTATGACTCCCCGGCAACGGCGCCAGAAAAAGGTCTTGATAACCCACAAGTGTAGGGGATAATTGTAGCCTCTTTCGATAAGTAAGAGTGTCGAACCAAACGAGGAGCTAAAGGTAGAACAAATACTCTCTCAAGTCCTATCTGCCACTGATACGACTCTACGCACGCTTAGTGTTCGCCTTACCTAGAACAAGTATGAAACTAGAAGTACTTTGTAGGTGTGATAGGATAGGTTTGCAAGATAATAAAGAACACGTAAATAAAAAGTAGGGGCTGTTTAGATAAAGAAGCAATAAAGTAAATATAGCGAGTGTGGAAAACTGGTGGTAGGAGTTGTGTGAAATTGTCCCTATGCAATTGACTACGTTATTAGACCGGTAATCACTATTGCAATTCTATTTGAGTGAGAGGCATAAGCTAACATACTTTCTCTTCTTGGATCATATGCACTTATGATTGGAACTCTAGCAAGCATCCGCAACTACTAAAGATCATTAAGGTAAAACCCAACCATAGCATTAAAGTATCAAGTCACCTTTATCCCATACGCAAACAACCTACTTAGTCGGGTCTGTGCTTTTGTCACTCACGCTACCCACCATAAGCAAATCATGAACATATTGCAAACCCTATAGTGGGGATCCCTCACGCTTGCGCGACACGGAGAGCACCATAGGACAACACCAATAATAAAACATGCAACTCAAAGAAATCATAGCAATTCATCAATCACCGATAGGACAACGAAAATCTACTCAGACATCATAGGATGGCAACACATCATTGGATAATAATATGAAGCATAAAGCACCATGTTCAAGTAGAGGGTACAGCGGGTTGAGGGAGAGTGGACCACTGAATATAGATGGGGGAAGGTGATGGAGATGTTGGTGAAGATGATGGAGGTGTTGGTGAAGATCGCGGTGATGATGATGGCCCTCGGCAGCGCTCCGGCGCCACCGGAAGCAAGGGGAGAGAGCCCCCCTTCTTCTTCTTCTTCCTTGACCTTCTCCCTAGATGGGAGAAGGGTTTCCCCTCTGGTCCTTGGCTCCCATGGCATGGGAGGGGCAAGAGCCCTTCCAAGATTGGATCTATCTCTCTATCTCTCTCTGTTTCTGCGTTACGTGATTCTACCCCTTCACCGTTTCTTTTATATCCGGAGATCCGTAACTCCGATTGGGGTGAATCTTTCGCCCAGATCTTTCTCATAAAATTAGCTTTGTTGCGGCAAAAGAAGAGCGTCAACCACCTTACGGGGTGCCCAGGAGAGTCCAAGGAGCGCCTGCCTCCCTGGGGCGCCCCCCTGTCTCGTGGGCCCCTCGGGCTCCATCTCGCGTTGATTCTTCCTCCCAAAAATCACAAATATTCCAAAATAATTCTCCGTCCATTTTTATCCCATTTGGACTCCGTTTGATATTGGGTTTCTGCGAAACATAAAACATGCAACAAAGAGGAACTGGCACTGGGCATTGGATCAATATGTTAGTCCCGAAAAAATAGTATAAAAAGTTGCCTAAAGTATATGAAAGTTGAATAATATTGGCATGGAGCAATAAAAAATTATAGATATGATGGAGACGTATCAGATTGCTTCCTAATAGATCTATTTTGAGCATTGGAAATTCTATGCCAAGCATCTTTCAAATTTTCTCCCTCCCTTTGTTTAAAATTGAGAACTTCATGATCGGGAGTATTGATGATAATAGGAGGACTAGCCATAGCGACGAGCAAACAAAAGGCAAGCAAAAGAGACATGAGATTGGGAAAGAGAGGGCGAATAAAATGGCAAGGGTGAAGTGGGGGAGAGGAAAACGAGAGGCAAATGGCAAATAATGTAAATGTGAGGGAGATGAGTTTGTGATGGGTACTTGGTATGTCTTGACTTGAGCGAAGACCTCCCCGGCAACGGCGCCAAAAATCCTTCTTGCTACGTCTTGAGCTTGCGTTGGTTTTCCTTGAAGAGGAAAGGGTGATGCAGCAATAGTAGCATAAGTATTTCCCTCAGTTTTTGAGAACCAAGGTATCAATCTAGTAGGAGGCTCCTCAAAAGTCCCACGCACCTACACAAATAAACAAGAACTCGCAACCAACGCAATAAAGGGGTTGTCAATCCCTTCACGACCACTTGCGAAAGTGAGATCTGATAGAGATAATATGATAAGATAAATATATTTTTGGTATTTTTATGATATAGATTGGAAAAGTAAATATGCAAATAAAAGTAGATTGAAAGCTTATATGATAAAAGATAGACCCGGGGGCCATAGCTTTCACTAGTGGCTTCTCTCAAGATAGCATAAGTATTATGGTGGGTGAACAAATTAATGTCGAGCAATTGATAGAAAAGTGAATAATTACGAGATTATCTAGGCATGATCATGTATATAGGCATCACGTCCGTGACAAGTAGACCGACTCCTGCCTGCATCTACTACTATTACTCCACACATCGACCGCTATCCAGCATGCATCTAGAGTATTAAGTTCATAAAGAACAGAGTAACACATTAAGAAAGATGACAAGATGTAGAGGGATAAACTCATGCAATATGATATAAACCCCATCTTTTTATCCTCGATGGCAACAATACAATACGTGCCTTGCTGCCCTGATGTCACTGGGAAAGGACACCGCAAGATTGAACCCAAAGCTAAGCACTTCTCCCATTTCAAGAAAGATCAATCTAGTAGGCCAAACCAAACTGATAATTCGAAGAAACTTGCAAAGATAACTTAATCACACATAAAAGAATTGAGAGGAGATTCAAATATTTCTCATAGATAAACTTGATCATAAACCCACAATTCATCAGATCTCGACAAACACACCGCAAAAAGAGTTACATTAAATAGATCTCCAAGAAGATCAAGGACAACATGGTATTGAGATCCAAAGAGAGATAAGAAGCCATCTAGCTAATAACTATGGACCGAAAGGTCTGTGGTAAACTACTCACAACTCATCGGAGAGGCCTTGGAGATGATGTAGAGGCCCTCCGTGATCGATTGCCCCTCCGGTGGAGCGCTGGTGAAGGCTCCAAGATGGGATCTCGCGGATACAGAAGGTTACGATGGTGAAAATAGTTTTTCGTGGTCGCATCTGATGTTCTCGGGGTACGTGGGTATATATAGGAGGAAGAAGTAGGTCGGTGGATGCCCGAGGGGCCCACGAGATAGGGGGCGCGCCCAGTAGGGGAGGGGCGCCCTCCACCCTCGTGGCCTCCTCGATTGCTTCTTGACTTGCACTCCAAGTCCTCGGGATCACGTCTGTTCCAAAAAGATCGCCCCCGAAAGTTTCATTCCGTTTGGACTCCGTTTGATATTCCTTTTCTTCGAAACACTAAAATAGGCAAAAAAAACTGCAATACGGGCTGGGCCTCCGATTAGTAGGTTAGTCCCAAAAATGATATAAAAGTGTAAAGTAAAGCCCATAAACATCCAAAACAGGTAATATAATAGCATCTAACAATAAAAAATTATAGATACGTTGGAGACGTATTAGGTGGCCGCAACCTTCCCATTGAGGTGGACGACCTGCCAGATCTTCCTGAATCCGGCATCATCAAGCAGGAGGTTGAGGAGGAGGGTGTGGCGGCGCCTGCAGTTCAGGAAGTGAAGAAGAAGAGAGCAGCAGTGATGACGACAGTTGTGGAGGTGCGCCGCTCCGAGCGCCTGAAGCTGCTCAAGGAGTGAAGATGGTGCAGATGGTGTGTCTGCAGATGGTGCTGTTAGCTAGGTATGCTGTTATATAATCATAGCATATAAGTTAGTAAAGATCGTCCTATTAGCTAGGTATGCTGTTATATAATCACAGCATATAAGTTACAACTCTTTTGGACATGCTATGGTTAGGTGTGCTACTATATAAAGCACATAAGTTATCTTTAATTATGTGGTTTGGAAAGTGGACTATGAATCTGCATGATGTTGGTATGCAACTGGAGTGGTTTGCCTAATGTGGTGTGCTGTGATTATATGCTTTGCTTAAAATGATGCATTGTACTGCTTGGTTTGTTTCTATCTACATGTGGATAGTTTGACAAACCAAATGTAGCACTTACTATAAATAGAAAAAATTCAGTTATCAAAAAAATTTCAGTGAAAATTCAGTTAAGATCAATTTTGTTAGAATTCAGTGCAAGTTCAGCTTAGTGAAGTTAACTTTCAGTGAAAGTTCAGTATAATTCAGTTAAGTTTAGTTAAAATTATCAGTCAAATTCAGTATAATTGAGTACAATTTAGTTAAGTTTAGTTTAAAATTATCAGTCAAATTCAATACAATTTAGTTAAGCTTACTTAAAATTCAGTTAACTAAGTAAGCATTGTGGGCCTAATAGTGGGCCTACCTACCACCATTAATCCACTGCCTACCTACCAGCCACCATTTCTTCTATATAAAGCACCCCCAAGCGGCAGAAACACCAGTCAAACACATCCCTTCTCCTCCCCCCAGCCGCCAAAGAAAACCCTAGGAGAGATGGATCTTGGAGAGGTCTTAGATGAAGAAGAACAGGTGCAGAGAGGCAGGCGCAGAGAGGCAAGAAGGAGGGAGAGAAGGCAACTGGCTCAGAGGATCCTTGCAGCACGCAACCGCAAGGACATTGAGCAATTCCTGGAGGCATTCCCACCTGGCTCAAACCCTAATGACGATGATATCATCTACTAGGCAAGGAGGAGGGAAATTTTTCATACTTTTCAGGTCACTAGGATGAGGTGGACTAGGATTCTCTACCCGGAAGATTGAGCTGCTCGTAGATCTACCTATGTATGAAATGTTTCGATGAATGCAATGTAATAAATCCTAGATCCCCCTTCTTCTATGCTCCATGATGCAGTGTATGAAATGTATGTGCAAACTTAATGAAATCCTTTCTACCTATGTGTGCTCCATGATGCAGTGTATGCATGTTTTAGATTGCTGAACAAAAAAACAGTTAACTGAACCCAAATTCAGTTAACTGAACCCAAATTCAGTTAACAAAAAAATAGTTAACTGAACCCAAATTCAGTTAACCAAATAAAAAAAACTATAACAAAAAAACAGTTAACTGAACCCAAACTCACTTAACCAAATTTCAGTTAACAACATGTCATTATTTTGCAAATCAGTTAACACCTATAATAACTACATAGTTACCTACATCCTAACAAATCACTACTACTAGTCTACTGGCATTGATCTCAGCGATTGTAAAAACAGGTCCTGGGTTTGAGCCCCAGGCACACAATTTTTGATTTTTTTACCTAATTTTAGTACAATTGGCAGAACTACAGGCAATATTCAATTAACACAAGCAATAAAATTCAGTTAACTACTACAACATGCATTAAAATTCAGTTAACTACAGGCAATAAAATTAAGTTCACTACAACAACATGCATTAAAATTCAGATAACTAGCTCATGAATGCCACTGTTTTGCCACCAAAAGCAGACACACAAATTCAGTGCAGTACATAATACGGGCATACAAATTCACCAAGTTCACTAAAGGAGTAGAAATAATTAGTAGCTCCAACTTAAGGCAGCATTACACCAATAATTAATTACTCAAATTCATCTAAGATCTCCTTCACCCTCCTTATCTTGCTCTTGGTCTCCTCCTTGTGCCTGAATAAATCACCAATCATGTACTCTAGTTTCTTCTTCTCCTTCTTCAGGTCATCCCTCTGTGACACCACTTTGTCCATCTCTTCCTTCATTTTCTCCATCTCTTCCTTCATTTTGTCCATCTATTGCTTCATCTCATCCCTCTCTTTCTCTGCCTTAGCCCTCACAATCTGATGAATGCTAGTGGTAGATTTATCAGACAACTTCTTCTTCTCAAGCTCTTGCTTTAGGTCAGAAAGAGAAAGTCTTGCATTGCCCAATTCTGTAATTGCCCGCTCCTTGTCAGCCACCATCTTAGCAAAATCTACTTTAAAAAACCTCAAATCTTTTTCCATCTTTTCCTTCTCTTTCACAACCCTAAAATTTTCCTCAGCATTAACTACATTTTCCCTGAGCCTTAGCTTGTTCTCATCATCATACATGCCCCAAACCCTAGCTAAACTCATCTTCAGAGTGGAAGGCCATTCAGGGTCAATCCACTCCACAAAGTTGCATTTAGGTATTTCCTACCAAATAAGAAAGAAAACAACTTTAGATAAATGAAAAAGCTTGGAGCAGTATTGATTCAGTTAAATTCATTTAAATTCAGTTAAGTTCACTTAACCGAATTTAAATCCAGTTAAGTTAAGTTAGTTCATTTGAATTCAGTTAAGTTCACTTAACTGAATTTAAATTCAGATAAGTTCAGTTATTTCATTTAAATTCAATTAAGTTATGTTATTTCATTTAAATTCAGTTAACTTGAGTTAGTTCATTTAAATTTAGTTAAGTTCACAAAAAAGATGCTGTTAACTCAAAGATTCAGTTAAGTTCACAAACTAGACGCTCTTAACTGAAAATGCATTGCAAGTTTGGATTTAACTGTCGATCTACTAACCTTTTGTGCACAAGCAAGATACCTCCTTCCACTATCAACTGATTCAAAGGACACAAACTTCTCTCACACACAATGGTGTTCACATGTAGCTGCAAGATCTGGAGCAAGGCCTCTCCATTCAGAGCAGAAAATGGTGGCAGGAGCAGGAGCCTAAAACATTGTGTACACCAGATTCTAGCCAGCAAAGAGGCAGGCATCGAATACCTAACTACTGCATCATCTATGCTGAAATTTTGCTACTCAAGAACACCATTTTTGCTCAATCCCTAACTGCCAGAGGCATAGTCAAGAACTAACCTCACTTGTCACAGAGCAGCCATCGAACGACGAGCTGGATCCTTCACTCCAAGATACCATGGGGGCGAGCTGGAGGGCGGCGGTGAGCTGGACGGCGGCGGCGAGCTTGCTGGCGGCATGGAGAAGCTGTTGCTCGAGCTGAGGGGGGCAGGGGGTAGATAGGGAATGAGTGGAGCTGGAGCTGGACCGGACATGAACTCGATTCCGATAGATTTAATTCAGGTGGAGGTGACTACGGGTTCATTAGAGGAAACGGCAGGGGGTTTTGTGCAAAAGTGTGTGCGCTGACCGGTCGAGCCACCTAGCTGCCAATTGGTGAGCTGTGATTAGCCTGGGACTAAATCATCACATGAGATGCAAGTTGGGGTATGGTGGAGTCAAGTTTTGCAAGTTTGGTACTAAATCGTCACATTCTGTGCAAGTTCGGGTACCTGGGGTGCTATGTCAGCATCTCATTCTCTACCATCAAAGCTAAAGCATACGAGTTTTACCAACTCACACTCAGTAACACTGCACCCTCGTGGCGGCAACTTTCGTTCCACAGTGAGTGAGTGATGATAATGGTGCGAGCGTGCAGGACCCGTCGGGGGCAGACCGGCAAGGAGGTCAACAAAATCCAATGCCGGACGACTATATCCAGAGATCGGACCGGAAGCAAGCCCACATGACACAGTGCCTCACCCAAAGCAACGCGGTGCCGCCCCACTCACGACTCACGAGTCACAGGTCAAGACGCGACTCGTGCTGTGTAGTCAGTGAGCTAGTACTATGCAGATGCTAGTGCACAAGAACAGTGCTTTCCTGTCCTGAACCGCCTGATAGTCACATGATAAGGATGCAGCCGATGCCTGATGATGTTTTTTCTCGTCTGATTCATGCCTAATTGCGTAGGGCCGGCGCATTATTTCTGTCTTTGCTGGTTTCCTGAGGAAGGAACCTGCTGACGACCCCTCCTGATTCCTGGGACCTCTCAGCGTCTCCTTTTTTTTCAAAACGAAGCAAAGATTGCCTCATCTATTAATTAAGCAGAAGAGTATTGCCCAGTTAATTACGGAAAACCGGACAAAAACCGTAACAACAAGTTTGAAGAGATTTGCAGCTTCGAGGGCATGGACCTCGTGTCCTGTGGGCGACGTGGTTGTCAGCGTCTCCTTTCTGAACGAATCACCACTTGCCGCCCCCAAACGGCCAAAGTCACAGTCTTTATGAATTTTTCTCCGTTGGACTTTAGAGCTAGCGAGGAAAAAACCGCCCGTGCCCAGCAAGTCCTGCTGGGAGGAAAGAGACCTGACGGGCCACTTGCGGAAGCAAAAGGCGTTGCCTAAAATAAAAGGGTTTCACGTAGGAGTTTAGAATTCCATCTGATCCTATCATCCTATACTAACAAACAGTTGATTGATTTGTATGCACATGGCCCTCTCTAGATCATGCCGAGACTCCCTCTCCATCACTGAGATTGGGCTGGATCTATTGCCTTTTTATTGGTTATAATCGTGTAGATGAATCATGGCCGCTTCCCCCTCGCGGCAGCAGCCTTGGATCACTAAGGAAAATGGGAGATCTAGCAGGGCGTTGGGGGTGAATGTTGGTGTAGAAGCAGCGCCCTTCGCGTTGCCTTTTTATTGGGAACGGGCACGGGGGGCTGGCTCATCATTGTCTTTTGTCAGGAAGTTACCATTTTACAGGCGCACTACCCATTAACTGGCTACAATCCCACGACCTGCGGTAATTATGCGGAGTGGATGTTAGATTGACTGATAATCATAGCAACCGATGCATGTGCAGCACTCTTTCGACGCGTGTCCATGCACTGTTTGGGGCCTAACCCAACGTGCCCGGCGACACATATGGATCAGGCCCGGGGGCTTCAGTCGGGGTACACTGTCAGTGGCAAACCAGCAGATCTCGGGTAGGAGGGGTCCAAGCTATGCGTCTAAGGATTAATGATAACAATGGACAAAGGGACACAATGTTTACCCAGGTTCGGGCCCTCTTAAAGGCGGTAAAACCCTACGTCCTGCTTGATTGTATTCGATGAGTATAGGGGTTACAAGAGTTCATCTACCTTGAGATCGTAATGGATAAACCCTAGTTTGTCTAGCCTATTAATATTGTGATCTTGCCTCTGGTGTAAAGCCTCCAGTTTATATAGACACCGGAAAGGCCTAAGGTTGTACAGAGTCGGTTCACAGAGAAAGGAAATAGCATATTCGAACACCTAATCTTGCCGTTCACGCATACAGGAGTCCTAACCGGACACGGGAGGTGGTCTTCTTCCTTCATCATCTTTACAACCCATTAGTCCGACCCATATTGAATAGGCCGGACGCCCGAGGACCCCCAAGTCCAGGACTCCCTCAGTAGCCCCTGAACCAGTCTTCAATGACGACGTGTTTGGCACACGGGTTGTCTTCGGCATTGCGAGGCGGGTTCCTCTCCTTGAATACC
Source organism: Triticum dicoccoides (assembly GCF_002162155.2). Taxonomy (NCBI): domain Eukaryota; kingdom Viridiplantae; phylum Streptophyta; class Magnoliopsida; order Poales; family Poaceae; genus Triticum; species Triticum dicoccoides. Next base: position 679,005,199 of record NC_041383.1, on the reverse strand, counting down.
ATACATCAGCTTTCCCTCATAAAAGAACTGTATACGGCTATGTATACTTAACACAACTCTTAGCCGCGAAGGCAAACCATATATAAAAATAGGAATAGTGTCTTTACTGACAACTTTTTCCGGCGAAGTGTCAGACTTGACTCTTCAGTGTTTGAACCGTTTTCACACTCCTCGTTTCGTGTTTCGAGGTCGAGCCCCCTTGGCCCATCTTGTCAAAACAAAGATCGTGCCACTTATTACGGGATTCTCATCAATGGGATTTGGGTAACCCAACCGATCATGGCGCACGCTCTCATTGGGAATAGGCGAGTTTTAAGGCGTAAGTGGGGGGACAGTTGGCATTTTCACCACCTATAAGAGGGCAAAAGATTCCTTCTTTCTTCCCCACGCCTTCTTCCAACCTCTGCCTTCCAATCTCCCAAGCTCCAGTGCCCGACAAAGCTCTTGTCTTCCTCACCGCCACCACCTTCTCCAGCCATGGTCGGGTCAGGCTCCAAGGGAAAGTGGGAGGCCTCCTCTGTCACGGAGAAGGACGTGAAGGAACTCCGGAGCGCGGGGTACCTGGCTGCAAACATGCGCACAGGCTCCCCGACGAGGACCAAATCATCCCCACTCCGGCGCCCGGCGAAAGGGTTGTGTTTCTCCCCCATTTTCTCAGAGGGCTGGGGTTTCCCCTCCACCCCTTTGTTCGCGTCCTTATGTTCTACTACGGGCTAGATTTCCACGATCTAGCCCCGAATTCTTTCCTCCACATATCGGTGTTCATCGTCGTGTGTGAGGCTCTGCTCTGCATCGCACCACACTTCGGCCTATGGCTCAAGGTCTTCAATGTGAAGCCGAAGGTGGTCGACGGACAACATGCGAACTGCGGCGGGGCCATGGTAAGCAAGTTGCCCAATGCCACATGGCCCAAAGGGCTTTCATCGAGACCGTCAATGTCTGGCAGTAGCAGTGGTTCTACATCACTGAACCCCCCCGCGCCAACTGGGTGGCAATTCCGGAGTTCAGATCCGGACCCCCCATGAGGCTCACCTTGTGGACCGCTAAGGGACACAATTGGCGGTCCTAGACGGAGGTGCAGATGCTGCAGAAGCACATCACCAACATGCTGGGCAAAAACATCGGTCTCACCAATGTGGTGCAGATCATGCTCTTCCGCCGCGTCCTTCCCTGCCAACGCCGGGCCTCCCACATGTGGGGTTCAATCCGGAGGGGCCGCGGACCCTGAAGCACTTCTTTGGCACTACGCACGAAGATATATGGAAGCTACTCTTCATGTCCCAGAAGAGCTGGCCCATGAAGACCGAGGACGTCGGGCTCGACATCGAGAATCCGTCCATAGAGGTAATTATTAACCTTTCCGAAGACGTGTTCGATCAATGGTTTAATCAATAGGAATCTTATGAGCTCACTTCCTCACAGGGCTGGACAGCAAAGGCGCGGATCCACAGTCCCGACTAAACGAAGCCTTCAACAAGCTACTAACAAGCTTTGAGGTATGCGACGTAATGTTCTAAACCAATTTATCATATGCAAAGGATAATCCTGTGTATAGACAGTAACCCCTGAGACTCTGTCTGGATTAGAACAATCTAGACAGAGGATCCCCAGATAATTCAGACACTAATATAGTGTGAAAATGTGTGTGACAGGCATCCATGTTGGCGGCTTCCGCCCAGGCCGCACAGGTTTCCGAGCTTAATCGGAAGCTGCGAGTGGCCGATGAGGAGCTCGACCGCATCAACAAGCGGTTCGAAGAGACGCAAGGTATGCAAAATTTATATATCAGAAGTGATATGTATGGTGAGTCTTTTAACTCATTGGATTTTGTGATTATGATCACAGTTGGCGCAGACGAGGTCGAGTCCCTCAAAGGCACGCTTGCCCAGGCCAAGAAACAGGCGGAGGCAAATAAAGCAGCCACTGACAAGGCGGCTAAGGAGCTGGAGGCGGAGCAAACGGCCCGCCGTCAACATGAAGATCAGGTGGCCGAAGTCGAGCAAGAGCTCAAGGACGCCATCACCAAGTGCGAGTCCTTGGAGCAGAAGACTTCGGACCAAGCCTCCGAACTCGCCAAGGCTCTCCAGGATGTTAAGGAGGCCCGAGTTGAGTCCAAGAGCGCTCGCTAGGAGATCCAATAGGCAAGGCAGATAGCGGCTGGTAATGCCTTTCTTCTGCAAAGTAAATTTGGAAGTAAGAGGTATATCTTGCTGAACCGAGTTTGGAGTTCTCCAGGCGCGTTTGCGGATCTTCCTAGGAGTGTTGCCGACGCCGCGCAGTTCTTCCAAGCCGAGCAGGGGAGCTCGACCGAGAAGCTGTTCTGGTCGTAGTATCTTTCGCCGGAGCATCCAACGCCCCTCAGTGACCAGCTGAAGCAGCTGACCAAGCTGCATGGGGTGGACGGCTTGGCCATGAAGGATCTAATAGTCCAACTTTGGCCAGCCGAGCCCATGCCCAGCAGCTACTTCGGCCTCGTGAAATGGCTTGTCAATGCGCGTCCTCGGATCGATGCCATAAAGCAGTCGGCCTGCATAGAAGGTGCCCGGATGGCCTTCGCCCGCGTCAAGATGCAATGGGCGAAGATGAAGGCCACCGAAGTGGTGACCGCAGGTCCGCCCGAGGTCAAATATCATTGGAAGCCGGAGAGCTACTTTGAAGATGTCCTAGAAGGGGCTCAAATAGTAGAGTGCTAGTGTTCAAAGGATGTTATGTTCGATTAAATGTACTCGGGTGGAAGAAACTATGTTATGAATCCGTGCTATAACTGCGCCTTTTGTGTGAATTTATCCTCTTGTGTGGCTGTTTATTGTTTATATCTCGGAAGGTTGCCAGTCGTCGGCTTTTGCCCCCATATAAATATTACAGGGGTGTTCATGAATGCATGGCCGCACTTTATCCAACGTATTGGTCTGTAGAGGAGGCGTCCGCCAGGTGAACTAGGCAATCAGACTATGCGGCTTTATTACCTTCACTTAGCCATAGGAGTCTGTTGGTGGGGCTAACTACTAGCCCCTGTTGCATTGTGCGGCCATCCGGATTACAGTGCCTTTGCAACACGACTGGTCAAATCCTAGCCCCTCGTATGACACGGCAAGAATCACTAACGATCTGTAGTATAACACTAAGTCACCGGATCCCTGACCAGCTCTTGCTTATCATGACGGTCAGTTTTCGGCTTTCTCTACTGAGGTACTTAACCGGACGAACCAGAAATACAATCGCAGTAGTTCTCCCTTTACTACCTTAGCCGAACTAGCGGAACGTAAGGTGGTAAGCACAAGAGTCAGGCAACCCAACTATAGACCAAAGACATGATTCGGAACTGATGCATATAATGCAATATCCGGGACGCTGAAGAGTTCCCTATAGGTGTTTTTCGGCATCCTGGATATGGGGATATCCAGCCCTGCCTGCCTGCGCCCACCACGTGGCTCCATTGGTGTGACACACGGATAATTAAGCTATAGTAATCCCGTGTTAATGGTGCCATGTCATCACATTACTGTTGCTAATCCTCACTTGATCCAAATCACTTGTTAAATTCATATTCAAATAAAGTCCAAAATTGAAATTTATCAAACATGAAAACTAAAATGTTCAATTTATGGCAAATAATCTATAGATATTTGTCATGTTGATACCCATATTTTATAAAATATTTAAATGCCCTTTAATGAATAAAACAGGGGCTAAAACAAATATATAAATGCTTTTTCATTTATAAAACTCTAAACTAATTTATTTTAGTGCCAAAATAATTGTGGTAGTAGTCTAACTATTAACACTCATTTAGGGCTACTGTTATATTTATAAAGCCTTATAAAATAAAATAAAACTAAAAGAAACCAAAAGGGTTAAAAATAGAGCTTTAAAACAGTGGAAAAGGCCCCCCATTTTATTTCCTGGGCCGTAGCCCACCCGGCCGGCCCAAGTGGCCCAGCTGCCACCTCCCCGTCTTTGTCGTCTTCTCCCCACGCCCCCACTGTTCATCCGTCCGCGCCCGCGGTCGCCGACGGACCAGCTCACCGTCCCGCGCCACTACAACCCCCCGGAAGGGATAAGGACGCCGCCTGCGCCCCCTCGATCCCCTCTCCCACTTCCCCCTGCCACTCCACTCGCTGTCGCCCTCACCCCCATCTTCTCCACCGCACCCGATGCACTCGTCGCCGTGCCATCGTCGCCATCGCCGGACACCGTCGACCCCCGCACTGCGCTACCGTGTCCTAGAGCTTCCCCCTCATCGTCTTCGTCAAACCCAAGGAGGAGATCAAGTCGGGGAGCATCACATCGACGCCACGCCCTCCTTTCTTCTCCGGCCCCGACCCGGATCTTGCTGACGATTACCACCGCTCTGCTGCACCCAGAGCCTCCCCGAGCAACTCCCCGTCATTGATGTGAGTAGCGCCGCGTTTCCCCCTCCGTCCTCCCCCTCGCTTTGCTGTTGCTGCTGATAGCTCCGCCATTGCCGCAGCTCGCTGCCGTCTGGCTCGTCGCCAGCGCGTCTCCGATGACCTAATGGTCACGGGACCATGCCCGCCGTCCCTACCGCACCACGTAGGCCCTGCCTAGCCGCTTAGTGCGCTCGAAAGCAAGCTGTAGCCGCGCGCTCGTGCTCACCCGAGCGCCACCGCCACCCTTCGTCGCCGCTCCGGCCAACCTCGGCCTCCCCTGCTACTGCCACTACCAAAGGGCGACGTGCGGCGCTGCCCATGTCCGATCCCCTTTGGCCGCGCATCGAATGGACGCAGGAGGCACGATCCCGAACCCCTCCGCCATCCCTGTGGTCGTCGGGGCTCTGTCGCCGGCGCGCTGCCGCGGTTTGAACCTCCCTAGGGCACTGACAGTTGGGCCCACGGTCAGTAGCCACTAACCCCGGCCCTAAAACCCCCACTGACATGTGGACCCCCCCCCACTTTAACTAATTAGGATTAGTTTAAATTAACTCTGTTAATTAACCCAACCACTGATAGCTCGGTCCCACCTACTAATTAGACTAATTTTTTAAATAAATAAAACCTGTAAATAAACTGTCTCACTAACAGAAGGGACCCACTGGTCAGTTTGACCAGCCAACAATCAAACTTTGACTGCTGACTGGGCTGCTGACTCAGCCCCCCTGGACCCATTGTCATCCTCTGTGTACATTGCTGTGTACACAGAGCTGGGTGCACCTAGCATTTAGTCTTTATTTACGAATTAATAATAATTCCAGAATATTGTTAGAACTTTGAAAAATCATAGAAAATAATCCGTAACTCGGATGAAAAAGTTTTATACATGAAAGTTGCTTAGAACGACAAGACGAATCCGAATACGCGATCTGTTCATCTGCCACACGTTCCTAACATAGCGAACATGCAACTTTTTTCCTCTGGTTCGCCTGTCCGAAAATGCCTAACTCTAGGAAAACTTTCCCGGATGTTATCCCACTTCACCGGTATCGTGTAGCACTGCGTTAGAACACCTCTAGCACCGCTTATTGTCTTGTTATGCTTATGTTTGCTTGTATTTACTATTTCTTGCCCCTCTTCTCTCCGGTAGACCCCGAGGCCGATGTTGATGTCCCTGTGATCGACTACGTCACCGATGACCCCTTTTCCCTATCAGCGCAGCTTCCAGGCAAGCCCCCCCTTTGATCATCCTGATATCGCCCATTCCATTCTCTCATGCTTGCATTAGATTTTGCTACTGTTATTGATTGCTCCTATTCTGATGGATATCTTGCATTTGTAACCTGCTGTTGTACCTTACCTGCCTACCCTAAACTGCTTAGTATAGGTTGGTTAGTGATCCATCCGTGACCCCCACATTGTCCTTGTTGCCCCTGCTTCATCTCCGATGACTCGATCAACGTGGTCGATGACCAGAGCCTGACACCTCACATCATATCACGCCCCTCTTTGTTGCTCGACTGTGCAGAGTTACCATCGAGTGCCGAGGGTGGAACCTCATACATCACACCTAATGAGATCTCTGTAGTGTAGCTATTCGGTCGTGGTCAACGAGGGTGGTTCCTCTTTCACCATTCCCGATACGGCTGTCGTGCAACACCTCAAGTGTGAACCTTGAGGGGGGATCCTCTTACATTCAACTTGATGATTACATCGAGAGGAATCCTCTGTGGGTGATTCCTCGGGTTTTCCCCTTGATGTTTGGACACACGGTTGTTGGGGAATGTTGCAGAAAATAAAAAATTTCTACGCATCACCAAGATCAATCTATGGAGTCATCTAGCAACGAGAGAGAGGAGTGCATCTACATACCCTTGTAGATCGCGAGCGGAAGCGTTCAAGAGAACAGGGTTGATGGAGTCGTACTCGTCGTGATCCAAATCACCGATGATCCTAGCGCCGAACGGATGGCACCTCCGCGTTCAACACACATACGGGTGGGGAAGATGTCTCCTCCTTCTTGATCCAGCAAGGGGGAAGGAGAGGTTGATGGAGATCCAGCAGCACGACGGCGTGGTGGTGGAAGCAGCGGGGATCTTAACAGGGCTTCGCCAAGCTCAGCGAGAGGGAGAGGTGTTACAAAGGGAGAGGGAGGCGCCAGGGGCTTGGGTGCGCAGCCCTCCCTCCCCCTCTTTATATAGGGGCCCTGGGGGGGTGCCGGCCCCCTAGAGATCCAATCTCAACGAGGGGGGGGGCAAGGGATCCTTCTGGTGGTCCTGGTACAATACCGGTGACCCCAGAAACTGTCCCGGTGGCCGAAACTGGACTTCCTATATACAAATCTTCACCTCCGAACCATTCCGGAACTCCTCGTGACATCCGGGATCTCATCCGGGACTCCGAAAAACTTTCGGGTTACCAAATACTAATATCTCTACAACCCTAGCATCACCGAACCTTAACTGTGTAGACCCTACGGGTTCGGGAGACACGCAGACATGACCGAGACGACTCTCCGGTCAATAACCAACAGCAGGATCTGGATACCCATGTTGGCTCCCACATGGTCCTCGATGATCTCATTGAATGAACCACGATGTCGAGGATTCAAGTAATCCCGTATACAATTCCCTTTGTCAATCGGTACGCTACTTACCCGAGATTCAATCATCGGTATCCCAATACCTCATTCAATCTCATTACCGGCAAGTCACTTTACTCGTACCATAATGCATGATCCCGTGACCAACCACTTGGTCACATTGAGCTCATTATGATGATGCATTACCGAGTGGGCCTAGAGATACCTCTCCGTCATACGGAGTGACAAATCCCAGTCTCGATTCATGTCAGCCCAACAGACACTTTCGGAGATACCTGTAGTATACCTTTATAGCCACCCAGTTACGTTGTGACGTTTGGTACACCCAAAGCACTCTTACGGTATCCGGGAGTTACACGATCTCATGGTCTAAGGAAATGATACTTGACATTAGAAAAGCTCTAGCAACCGAACTACAGGATCTTGTGCTATGCTTAGGATTGGGTCTTGTCCATCACATCATTCTCCCAATGATGTGATCCCGTTATCAATGACATCCAATGTCCATGGTCAGGAAACCGTAACCATCCATTGATAAACGAGCTAGTCAACTAGAGGCTCACTAGGGACATGTTGTGGTCTATGTATTACGATTTCCGAATAACACAATTATAGCATGAACAATAGACAACTATCATGAACAAGGAAATATAATAATAACCATTTTATTATTGCCTCTAGGGCATATTTCCAACAGTCTCCCACTTGCACTAGAGTCAATAATCTAGTTACATTGTGATGAATCGAACACCCATAGAGTTCTGGTGTTGATCATGTTTTGCTCACGGAAGAGGTTTAGTCAACGGATCTGCGACATTCAGATATGTGTGCACTTTACAAATATCTATGTCTCCGTCTTGAACATTTTCATGAATGGAGTTGAAGCGACGCTTGGTGTGCCTGGTCTTCTTGTGAAACCTGGGCTCCTTAGCAAGGGCAATGGCTCCAGTGTTGTCACAGAAGAGAGTCATCGGCCCCGACGCATTGGGAATAACTCCTAGGTCGGTAATGAACTCCTTCATCCAGATTGCTTCATGTGCTGCCTCCGAGGCTGCCATGTATTCTGCTTCACAAGTAGATCCCGCCACGACGCTTTGCTTGCAACTGCACCAGCTTACTGCCCCACCATTCAAAATATACATGTATCCAGTTTGTGACTTAGAGTCATCCAGATCTGTGTCGAAGCTAGCATCGACGTAACCCTTTACGACGAGCTCTTTGTCACCTCCATAAACGGGAAATATATCCTTAGTCCTTTTCAGGTACTTCAGGATATTCTTGACCGTTGTCCAGTGTTCCATGCCGGGATTACTTTGGTACCTTCCTACCAAACTTACGGCAAGGTTTACATCAGGTCTGGTACACAGCATGGCATACATAATAGACCCTATTGCCGAGGCATAGGGGATGACACTCATCTTTTCTCTATCTTCTGCCGTGGTCGGGCATTGAGCCGAGCTCAATTTCACACCTTGCAACACAGGCAAGAATCCCTTCTTGGACTGATCCATATTGAACTTCTTCAATATCTTATCAAGGTATGTGCTTTGTGAAAGACCTATGAGGCGTCTCGGTCTATCTCTATAGATCTTGATGCCTAATATGTAAGCAGCTTCTCCAAGGTCCTTCATTGAAAAACACTTATTCAAGTAGGCCGTAATGCTATCCAAAAGTTCTATATCATTTCCCATCAAAATTATGTCATCTACATATAATATGAGAAATGCTACAGAGCTCCCACTCACTTTCTTGTAAACGCAGGCTTCTCCATAAGTCTGCATAAATCCAAACGCTTTGATCATTTCATTAAAGTGAATGTTCCAACTCCGAGATGCTTGCACCAGCCCATAGATGGAGCGCTGGAGCTTGCATACCTTGTTAGCATTATTAGGATCGACAACACCTTCTGGCTGCATCATATACAATTCTTCCTTAAGAAAGCCATTAAGGAATGCCATTTTGACGTCCATTTGCCATATCTCATAATCGTAGAAAGCGGCAATTGCTAACATGATTCGACAGACCTAAGCTTCGCTACGGGTGAGAAGGTCTCATCGTAGTCAACCCCTTGAACTTGTTGATAACCCTTAGCGACAAGTCGAGCTTTATAGATGGTAACATTACCATCCGCGTCCGTCTTCTTCTTAAAGATCCATTTATTTTCTATCGCTCGCCGATCGTCAGGCAAGTCTGTCAAAGTCCATACTTTGTTTTCATACATGGGTCCTATCTCGGATTGCATGGCTTCAAGCCATTTGTTGGAATCTGGGCCCGCCATTGCTTCTTCATAGTTCGAAGGTTCACCTTTGTCTAACAACATGATTTCTAGGACAGGGTTGCCATACCATTCTGGTGTGGAACATGTCCTTGTGGACCTTCGAAGTTCAGTAGCAACTTGATCCGAAGTATCTTGATCATCATCATTAACTTCCTCTCTAGTCAATGCAGGAACCACAGAAACATCTTCCTAAGCTGCGCTACTTTCCGGATCAAGAGGCAGTACTTCATCGAGTTCTACTTTCCTCCCACTTACTTCTCTCGAGAGAAACTCTTTCTCCAGAAAGGACCCGTTCTTGGAAACAAAGATCTTGCCTTCGGATCTGAGGTAGAAGGTATACCCAATGGTTTCCTTAGGGTATCCTATGAAGACGCATTTTTCCGACTTGGGTTCGAGCTTTTCAGGTTGAAGTTTCTTGACATAAGCATCGCATCCCCAAACTTTTAGAAACGACAGCTTAGGTTTCCTCCCAAACCATAATTCATACGGTGTCGTCTCAACGGATTTAGACGGTGCCCTATTTAAAGTGAATGTAGCTGCCTCTAGAGCGTATCCCCAAAATGATAGCGGTAAATCGGTGAGTGACATCATAGATCGCACCATATCCAATAGAGTGCGATTACGACGCTCGGACACACCATTACGCAGAGGTGTTCCAGGTGGCGTGAGTTGTGAAATGATTCCACATTTCCTTAAGTGCGTACCAAATTCATGACTTAAATATTCTCCCCCACGATCTGATTGTAAGAACTTTATTTTTTGGTCACGTTGATTCTCTACCTCATTCTGAAATTCCTTGAACTTTTCAAAGGTCTCAGACTTGTGTTTCATCAAGTAGACATACCCATATCTACTTAAGTCATAAGTGAGAGTGAGAACATAACGATAGCCTTCGCGAGCCTCAACGCTCATTGGACCGCACTTATTAGTATGTATGATTCCCAATAAGTTGGTCGCTCGCTCCATTGTTCCGGAGAATGGAGTCTTGGTCATTTTGCCCATGAGGCATGGTTTGCATGTGTCAAATGATTCGTAATCAAGAGACTCCAAAAGTTCATCAGCATGGAGCTTCTTCATGCGTTTGACACCAATGTGACCAAGGCGGCAGTGCCACAAGTATGTGGGACTATCGTTATCAACCTTACATCTTTTGGTATTCACACTATGAATATGTGTAACATCACGTTCGAGATTCATTAAGAATAAACCATTGACCAGCGGGGCATGACCATAAAACATATCTCTCATATAAATAGAACAACCATTATTCTCGGATTTAAATGAGTAGCCATCTTGTATTAAATGAGATCCAGATACAATGTTCATGCTCAAAGTTGACACTAAATAACAATTTTTGAGGTTTAAAACTAATCCCGTAGGTAAATGTAGAGGTAGCGTGCCGATGGCGATCACATCGACCTTGGAACCATTCCCGACGCGCATCGTCACCTTGTCCTTCGCCAGTCTCCGCTTATTCCGCAGCTCCTGTTTTGAGTTACAAATATGAGCAACCGCACTGGTATCAAATACCCAGGAGCTACTATGAGTACTGGTAAGGTACACATCAATTACATGTATATCACATGTACCTTTGGTGTTGCCGGCCTTCTTGTCCGCTAAGTACTTGGGACAGTTCCGCTTCGAGTGTCTGCTTCCCTTGCAATAAAAGCACTCAGTCGCAGGTTTGGGTCCATGCTTTGGCTTCTTCCCGGCAACTGGCTTACCGGGCGCGGCAACTCCCTTGACGTCCTTCTTGAAGTTCTTCTTACCCTTGCCTTTCTTGAAACTAGTGGTTTTATTGACCATCAACACTTGATGTTCCTTTTTGATCTCCAACTCCGCTGATTTCAGCATTGAATATACCTCAGGGATGGTTTTCACCATCCCCTGCATATTGAAGTTCATCACAAAGCTCTTGTAGCTAGGTGGGAGCGACTGGAGGATTCTTTTGACCACCGCGTCATGCAGGAGATTAACTCCCAGTTGAGATAAGCGGTTGTGCAACCTAGACATTTTGAGTATGTGCTCGCTGACAGAACCATTCTCCTCCATCTTACAACTGTAGAACTTGTCGGAGACTTCATATCTCTCGACCCGGGCATTTGCTTGGATAACCATTTTCAGCTCTTGGAACATCTCATATGCTCCGTGTTTCTCAAAACGCTTTTGGAGCCCCGGTTCTAAGCTGTAAAGCATGCCGCACTGAACTAGGGAGTAATCATCACTACGCGACTGCCAGGCGTTCATAACGTCTTGAGTTGCTGGGAAAACGGGTGCTTCACCTAGCGGTACATCTAGGACATATGCTTTCTTGGCAGCTATGAGGATGATCCTCAAGTTCTGGACCCAGTCCGTATAGTTGCTGCCATCGTCTTTCAGCTTGGTTTTCTCTAGGAATGCATTGAAGTTGAGGGCAACATTAGCGTGGGCCATTTGATCTACAAGACATATTGCAAAGATTTTAGACTAAGTTCATGATAATTAAGTTCATCTAATCAAATTATATAATGAACTCCACTCAGATAGACATCCCTCTAGTCATCTAAGTGATCCATGATCCGAGTCAACTAGGCCGTGTCCGATCATCACGTGAGACAGACTAGTCATCATCGGTGAACATCTTCATGTTGATCGTATCTATACGACTCATGTTCGACATTTCGGTCTCTTGTGTTCCGAGGCCATATCTGTACATGCTAGGCTCGTCAAGTCAACCTAAGTGTTTTTGCATGTGTAAATCTGTCTTACACCCGTTGTATGTGAATGTTAGAATCTATCACACCCGATCATCACGTGGTGCTTCGAAACAACGAACTTTCGCAACGGCACATAGTTAGGGGGAACTCTTTCTTGAAATTATTCTGAGGGATCATCTTATTTACTACCGTCGTTCTAAGCAAATAAGATGCAAAAACATGATAAACATCACATGCAATCAAATAGTGACATGATATGGCCAATATCATTTTGCTCCTTTTGATCTTCATCTTCGGGGCGCCATGATCATCATCGTCACCGGCATGACACCATGATCTCCATCATCATGTCTTCATGAAGTTTTCATGCCAATGATTACTTCTACTTCTATGGCTAATGGTTTAGCAATAAAGTAAAGTAATTACATGGCATTATTCAATGACACACAGGTCATACAAAAAATAAAGACAACTCCTATGGCTCCTGCCGGTTGTCATACTCATCGACATGCAAGTCGTGATTCCTATTACAAGAACATGATCAATCTCATACATCACATATATTTCATTTATCACATCCTTTTGGCCATATCACCTCAGAAGGCATATGCTGCAAAAACAAGTTAGACGTCCTCTAATTGTTGTTGCATGTTTTTATGTGGCTTCTATAGGTTTCTAGCAAGAACGTTTCTTACCTACGCGAAAACCACAACATGATATGCCAATTTCTATTTACCCTTCATAAGGACCCTTTTCATCGAATCCGATCCGACTAAAGTGGGAGAGATAGACACCTGCTAGCCACCTTATGCAACTAGTGCATGTCAGTCGGTGGAACCTGTCTCACGTAAGCGTACGTGTAAGGTCGGTCCGGGCTGCTTCATCCCACGATGCCGCCGAAACAAGATAAGACTAGTAGTGGCAAGTAAATTGACAAAATCGACGCCCACAACAATCTTGTGTTCTACTCGTGCGAAGAAACTACGCATAGACCTCACTCATGATGCCACTGTTGGGGAATGTTGCAGAAAATAAAAAATTTCTACGCATCACCAAGATCAATCTATGGAGTCATCTAGCAACGAGAGAGAGGAGTGCATCTACATACCCTTGTAGATCGCGAGCGGAACCGTTCAAGAGAACGGGGTTGATGGAGTCATACTCGTCGTGATCCAAATCACCGATGATCCTAGCACCGAACGGATACGGTTGGGGAAGACGTCTCCTCCTTCTTGATCCAGCAAGGGGGAAGGAGAGGCTGATGGAGATCCAGCAGCACGACGGCGTGGTGGTGGAAGCAGCGGGGATCTCGGCAGGGCTTCGCCAAGCTCAGCGAGAGGGAGAGGTGTTACGGAGGGAGAGGGAGGCGCCAGGGGCTTGGGTGTGCAGCCCTCCCCCCTCTTTATATAGGTGCCCTAGGGGGGGCGCTGCCCCCCTAGAGATCCA
>NC_041383.1:678955905-678991511 GCF_002162155.2 Triticum dicoccoides | reverse complement strand
CACACCACCAGGGTTTCCAACCCTACGCACAGGGGGAGGCCCAAGGGGGGCGCACCAGCCCACCAGGGGCTGGTTCCCTTCCCACTTCAGCCCATGGGGTCCTCCAGGATAGGTGGCCCCACCCGGTGGACCCCCGAGACCCTTCCGGTGGTCCCGGTACAATACCGGTGACCCCCGAAACTTTCCCGGTGGCCGAAACTGGACTTCCTATATACAAATCTTCACCTCCGGACCATTCCGGAACTCCTCGTGACGTTTGAGATCTCATCTGGGACTCCAAACAACTTTTTGGTTACCGCATACTAATATCTCTACAACCCTAGCGTCACTGAACCTTAAGTGTGTAGACCCTACGGGTTCGGGAGACACGCAGACATGACCGAGACGACTCTCCGGTCAATAACCAACAACGGGATCTGGATACCCATGTTGGCTTCCACATGCTCCTCGATGATCTCATCGGATGAACCATGATGTCGAGGATTCAAGTAATCCTGTATACAATTCCCTTTGTCAATTGGTACGTTACTTGCCCGAGATTCGATCATCGGTATCCCAATACCTCGTTCAATCTTGTTACCGGCAAGTCACTTTACTCGTACCATAATGCATGATCCCGTGACCAACCACTTGGTCACATTGAGCTCATTATGATGATGCATTACTGAGTGGGCCCAGAGATACCTCTCCGTCATACGGAGTGACAAATCCCAGTCTCGATTCATGTCAACCCAACAGACACTTTCGGAGATACCTGTAGTATATCTTTATAGCCACCCAGTTACGTTGTGACGTTTGGTACACCCAAAGCACTCTTACGGTATCCGGGAGTAACACTATATCATGGTCCAAGGAAATGATACTTGACATTATAAAAGCTCTAGCAAACGAACTACACGATCTTGTGCTATGCTTAGGATTGGGTCTTGTCCATCACATAATTCTCCCAATGATTTGATCTTGTTATCAATGACATCCAATGTCCATGGTCAGGAAACCGTAACCATCCATTGATAAACGAGCTATTTAACTAGAGGCTCACTAGGGACATGTTGTGGTCTATGTATTGACACATCTATTACGATTTCCAGATAACACAATTATAGCATGAAAAATAGACAATTATCATGAACAAGGAAATATAATAATAACCATTTTATTATTGCCTCTAGGGCATATTTCCAACAACGGTTACCTTGAATTTACTTGAGACCATTGTTGAAGTCGGCTCGGCCCTGAGGGGTACCCGCGAGATGATGTGAAAGTCGGGCGGGCCTGTTGAGCACCCACGAGTTTTCTACGTCGCACGGCCGGGCAGTCTGGGCCCTTGCCGTATCCATGAGACGGGGCGACGGGGTCACATTATCGTGAGTCTCTACTTGTCTTCGCGATCCCCCAATGATGCAGGACGCATCGTAAACGATCTTTCACAGTGCCAAAGAACTCACAAGGAGCAGCAACAAACTCACTCGAAACTTGTTTCAACAAACTTTGTTACTCTCAAGTGGCAAGAACAAGATGAAACACTCTCAGATAAATTGCAGCGGATAACTAGCTTGGTTTACAAGGATGCAACCCAAACCATGGAGCTTGTGAACCTATGAAGAATCAAAAGAGGGAACCACAAGGATCCTATATGAATTGAGGACAGGCCCTCCAATCCACACACACGAGCTAACACTCAATGATACTAGTTCTCACAGCACAACACAACCTCACCGGCTGTCTACAAACATAAACTTAGAAATCTCATCCCCCGAACAGCTGGGGACTATTTATACTAGAAGCAGCCACTAGTTAGGTGTGAAAACAACTCAAAAAGAAGGGTAAATTTGTGAGCCCCAAGCTGTAGCAGGAGCAAACTTGTTGAGCCTCGCGCTGTAATAAATTCCTGGACAACTTGCATAGAAACTTGCACAACTTTCAACTCAAGACCTCAAATGATGCACCGTTTTTTGAATGAAAGCTGACTTCTAAGACCATCTTTTCCAGCCTCTATAAGGTGCTAGAGACTTCCAGAATTAATTAGGTTTAGGTGGGAAGTTGCAGCTGGAAATCTGATGTGTCATTTCTCCCAAAATAGGCACCGGAAGCTTCCCAACTAAGATAATGGTTTTGCCCTTGTCTTCCTTTGGATGCTCTAATGGTTCAACATTTGTGCTAGCATTAACTTCACTCTTGGATGCCTTGGTCATGATCTGGTCCACATCATCCTCCCTTCCTTCAAACAAAACCGTCCTCGGTTTTGAGGTATTCCTTTTGGGCTTCTTCACTTGTGGGAATTGCTCAACCTTGAGTACTTGATCCACCATAGGTTGCAAGACATGGTTCATTCCTTGATGCATGAAAGAATACTTATTAGACCTCCCATGGTGAGTAGCATCATGATCAAACTGCCACGGTGTTCCCAAAAGAAAATGACAAGCTTGCATTGGCACCACATCACATACCAGTTTATCCACATAACTTCCCACTGAAAATTGCACCCTAGCACGATGCGTAATCTTCAGCTTACCAACACCATTCAGCCACTTCACATAATATGGCTGGGGCTGCCTCCATGTTGATATCCCAAGAGCATGCACAAGATCACTACTAATGATGTTGTTGTAGCTGCCTCCATTGATGACCACCTTGCAGTTTTTGTCCTTGATCTTGCAAATGGATTGGAACAAATTTTGTCGCTGGCCCTTCTCCATAACAGGAGCATCATCATGAGCCACTTTGCAAACCATGAGATTAACACCATCTCCTCCATCTGAACTCAGAGGTGCTCCGGTCTCAAAAGTACAATAATTTGCATCTTTCTTCTCAGATTCAGATTTGTCACTTGAGTCATCGGTGACATATCCATCATTTGTGAGTAAAACCTTCTTCAGATTAGGACAATCCTTCTTGAAGTGACCTCTACCCTTGCATGTATGGCACTGAATATTACTAATGCGAGTGGCAGGAGTATTGGAAGATTCAACCTTTGATGCATTAGGTTCCTTTGTAGTCATCTTGTTGTGTGAGCGAAAATCTGCAGCGACACTTCCGTCTACTTCTCGCTGAGATGAACCTCTCCAAGTGCTTGATGTATAGGTTTGGCTGCGATTTTGGCGACGCTTCAGCTGCTGCTCTACACGAATAGCTTGATGCACAAGTTTTGCAAATCTTGATATGTAACCATCTCTATCCTTTCTTGCACATCTTCATTCAGTCCATGAAAGAATCTTGACATTGAGGCCTCCTCTGGCTCATTAACCGCTGTCCTAATCATCAAAATCTCCATCTCTTTATAGTACTCATCAATACTAGAATTACCTTGGCACAACCATTGGAGTCGATTGTACAAGGTTCTTGTGAAATGTTCAGGAACAAACCGTCTCCGCAATAGATTTTTCATTTGCACCCATGTCTCCGGACGACCTCCAGCATGACACAATTGATTCCACCAAATCAAAGCATATCCAGTAAACTCAATGGATGCATATAGTACCTTCTTCTCCTCCGTATAGCGGTGGCTGTGAAAAATCTGATCCACACGCATCTCCCACTCCAAATAATCATCGAGATCGGTTTTCCCGTTGAACGATGGTATGGTAAGTTTGAATTTACCAATCCCATCATATTCATGGCCACGATGAGCACACCCATGACCTCTTCCTCCCATGGCAAAGCCTTCTTGGCCTTCTCCGCGGCGATCATGATGAACACGTCATGGTCGAGGCTCGTAGTAGTTTCGAGCATCATCGGAGTGGTCGCTCCAATGCTCTCCATTGTGGTCCTGCTGTATGGGGAGTTGTCGATGTTGACCCCGTGCCGCAAGCCCATCTTGTGGTGGCGACGGTGGCGCCCAAGTAGCACCTCGCTGGTCGTAGCGAGCATGCCAAGGTGGTGCAGCGTAGTAGCTATGAGCATCACCTGAGTAGACGTGGTTGTGCTCTCCATGCCCCTCCTCAAGGTGGCGTTGGCCCTACTGTTCGGGGATTTGTCGAAGTCGACCCCGTGCAGCAAGCCTATCTCGACGGAGTTCCTCAGTGAGGGAGTCGATTCTCCGGCCAAGGTTGGTCTCCACGGCCGATATGCGCCTCTCCACCTTGTTCAACACATACTCTTGTGTATCCTCCAATGACAACACATAGGCGGGCTGCAAGCTTGGATCGTACACGGGAAGTGGGAGCTCCTCCTCCACGAGGTGCCTACCTCAATGCACACCATCAACACTGCTGGATCTCCTCGAACCCATGGAAGCTTCTCAAGAACAAAATCAGCAAGAGAGAAAATAGCACCGCGAACAACCTAAAGCTCTGATGCCAAGATGATGCGGGAAGCCTCAGAAACGATCTTTCATGGTGCCAAAGAACTCACAAGGAGCAGCAACAAACTCACTCGAAACTTGTTTCAACAAACTTTGTTACTCTCAAGTGGCAAGAACAAGAGGAAACACTCTCAGATAAATTGCAGCGGATAACTAGCTTAGTTTACAAGGATGCAACCCAAACCATGAAGCTTGTGAACCTATGAATAATCACAAGAGGGAACCACAAGGATCCTATATGAATTGAGGACAGGCCCTCCAATCCACACACGCGAGCTAACACTCAACGATACTAGTGCTCACAGCATAACACAACCTCACCGGCTGTCTACAAACATAAACTCAGAAATCTCATCCCCCCTTCACATGGAACAGCTGGGGAGTATTTATACTAGAAGAACCCACTAGTTAGGTGTCAAAACAACTCAAAAAGAAGGGTAAATTCGTGAGCCCCAAGCTGTAGCAGGAGCAAACTTGTTGAGCCTCGCGCTGTAATAAATTCCTGGACAGCTTGCATGGAAACTTGCACAACTTTTGACTCAAGACCTCAAATGATGCACCATTTTTATTGAATGAAAGCTGACTTCTAAGACCATATTTTCCAGCCTCTATAAGGTGCTAGAGACTTCCAGAATTAATTAGGTTTAGGTGGGAAGTTGCAGCTGGAAATCTGATGTGTCATTTCTCCCAAAATAGGCACCGGAAGCTTCCCAACTAAGATAATGGTTTTGCCCTTGTCTTCCTTTGGATGCTCTAATGGTTCAGCATTTGTGCTAGCATTAGCCTCACTCTTGGATGCCTTGGTCACGATCTTGTCCACATCACCCAATGCACTAACAAGTTTGGGTATTTGTTCTGAGTTGGCCTCTGGCCTTTACGCACTAACCACCACACGAGAATAGATATGGGCCTCGACGTCATGGTATCAGCTGAAGCTTTGTTAGATGTCTAGTTCAGCATTGTGGCATGGTCGGATCGTGCCATCTACTACATGGATGGTGCTGGTATCCACCCCGCACACAACGACCCGGAGTGCAACGGGCGATGGTCCCAGACCCCGGAGTGCTTAGTATGTAGACCGGCGGGGACCTCTCTGCTGAGCCTAGGTAGGGCTGCGACGTGTTGATCTTCTGAGGCCGGGCATTGATCCCAGAAAGGTGTGTCCGACCAGAGTGATCGAGCGTGTTGGGCAATGTGGTGCACCCCTGCAAGGAAGACATATATTCGAATATCGTGTCCACAATAATGGACGTTCAGACTTGTATCCGGATCTTATATAACTAGAAATGGATACTTGAGATATGTGATGGATATGTGGCTCCAAGATTGCTTTCTCGCAGGGAGTCGAGGAGGGATCTCTGGGCATTAGTGTTAAAACATGTTTGATAATTATAAACTGCTATTCTTTACTCTTCCACATGCTGCAAGATGCTTGGAGCTGCTTGAAGATGCTAGTCTTTGATAGGCTAGGCCTTCCCCCTCTATTCTGGCATTCTGCAGTTCAGTCCACAGATACAAACCTTCCATTTGATACCAATGCATACTTAGTATAGATCTGATGCTTGCGAGTACTTTGGATGAGTACTCATGGTTGCTTTGCTACCCCTTTTCCCCCTTCTTTCTTCTTTCTGGTTGTTGCAATCAGATGGTGGATCCCTGGAGCCAGATGCCACCGCCGACGGATGCTACTACATTGTAACACCCCGGATGTAACTTTCCATCTTTGTATCTCCAACTCTTGCCATGTTCGGCTATGTGATATGATATTCCCTCCGTGGTTGGGTTTTGTCTTTTGTTTTGCATTTTATTAATGTCATGCATATCATATCATGTTATCATGTGCATCTCATTTGCATACGTGTTCGTCTCATGCATCCGAGCATTTTCCCCGTTGTCCGTTTCGCAATCCGACACTCCCACATGCACCGTCGCACCCCTCTTGTCTCTTTTAGTGTGCGGGTGTTGAACGTTCTCGGAACGGACCGAGCCTTGCCAAGTGGCCCTGGTACAGCACCGGTAGACCGCCTGTCAAGTTTCGGGTCATTTGGAGCTCGTTTGGTACTCCAACGGTTATCCGCATAATCGCAAAGGCCTCTTCTGAGTTGCAGCCCAACACCCCTCCAAAACAGCCCAATAACCCATCTAAGTCACTTCCATGCTCTCCATCATCGGATCACGATCGTGTGAGCAAAAACTACACCTCATCTGGACACTCCTAGCTCCCTATACCTATAAAAACTCCTCCCCCTCTGAAATTCCGGATCAATTCACCCCTAACCCTAGCCACCGCTCCTCTCGCGCCGCCGGACACGTCCGGACCGCGCCGGACGCGTCCGCCGCCGCCGCCCCAGCCAATAGGAGCCTGCCACGTCACCCCGCGCCCTCTCTCTCCTCCCGCAGCCGCGCCAGCCCGCCGGGCCCATGCGGAGCCCGCCCGGGCCCATCCGCCGCCGCCTCAGGCCCGCGCCTCAGCCCCGCGCCGCCGCTCGCCGGCGTCGCCTGCCGCCCGCCGGCGCGCCCGCGCCTCCGCTGCCGCACTTCGCTGCCCCACCTCCTGGCCTCCCCGTCGCCGCTCGTCTTCCACACCGCCGCCTCCGGCCGGGCGCCGCCCCGCGCCTCCGCCTCCGACCGGCCCCGGCCCCGCCGCCGCGCCCGCGATGTCCGCCCGCTCCCTCCGGTCGCCGCCCCACCGTCGCACCTCCGCGCCTCCGTCGCCTCTCCTCCGGCCAGATCCGTCGCCTCTCCTCCGACGGATGCTACTACATGGAGACCGCGATGACCAGGAGTAGTTAGGAGGTCCTAGGCAGGAGGCCTTGCCTCATCGATCGTGTTGCTTTTGTGCTAGCCTTCTTAAGGCATCCTTGTTCAACTTATGTCCGTACTCAGATATTGTTGCTTCCGCTAACTCTTATGTATCGAGATTTTGTGTTCGAGCCCTTGAGGCCCCTGGCTTGTAATATAAAGCTTGTATTATTTTATTTGTGTCTAGAGTTGTGTTTTGATATCTTCCCGTGAGTCCCTGATCTTGATCATATACATTTGCATGTATGATTAGTGCACGGTCAAATTGGGGGTGTCACAAGTTGGTATCAGAGCCGACTGCCTGTAGGATCCCCCTTCCCAACTCCTTGGCCGAAGTTGAGTCTAGTCTTTGAAAAACTGTTTTACTAACATGGCTGTGTGGTTTACGGGCCCACGTCATCATTGGGTGGTATTAGGATCTTTTATTCCTCGTCCTTACTATCGGAATATGATCTCTCTTCTATTCGGGTTAAATGATTTTGCTAACAACTCTAGGTTCTCGTAAATACTTTCTCCCGGAGAGCCCCTCACTCCAGATGATTACTTGGTGCACCAGAAGATTCGGAAGATACTCTTTGAAGTTTTATCGAGACCCTTGTGCCCTTCGCCGTTGTGATCCCTACCATCGATAAATCCTTATGGGTAACTACCTACATTTTCGTTCATACCTTCATCCCTAGTTGCTCTTGTTATTACAAGATGCCCTGAAAAACCATTTGATCTTCCGAAAATGCTCAGTAGCCTATTATCTTGTTCCTCCTTATCTGCTTGCATTATGGTTACTTCCATATGTCTAGCAATACTCATTAGCATCCTTTGTCATCGTAATTTCGAGCATTTGGTTTGATAAGTTTGTGAATGCTCGCGATCATCGGTCCTAATTAGAATTCTTCCCTTCGCTCAGACGTCACTCCGGACATGAGACGGTGTTCGACAAATCAAACCTTGATTGATTGTCGATCTATGTCTATCCAACTTACTTGTCTTTGATTAAAGCCTCTGCTTCTGATCCCTTCAATTGGAAATCATAATTCCTTGGCTTTTGAGCTCTGAGTTAGTCAATTGTTTCTATAATCTAATTTCCGTGCATTCTTTCTTCTTCTGGTTGAGTACCGATACTCACATTAGATCCCTTGTGGACCAGCAAATCTTGTGTTGGGTTTTACCTGACAGTGTCCTTCATATTCAGTAACCTTGTGAGCCTTTCCTCAGATACATAATGCCTTTGGTAAATTCTTTCCCCCGCTCTTGTTAACCATACTCTACTTCCAGGCTTGAGTTTTTTTTCTCATGAAGTTTGTGGTATATGTTCCTAATATGCCCCTATGGGTTGAATCTATGTCTTCCCTAAATCTGTGTGAACCCTATGACTCATACTCTACTGGTGTTAAGCCAGATAAAATCTCAATAGTATGGATCCATCAGAAATGAGAAGTGAATGAAAGGTTATGCATTGAAGAAGTGGGAGTCGACCTTGAACTTTATGTTCATGCCCATGAACATGATGTAGATCCTATCATGGAAGCTTCTCTTTATAATAATAATCCCCTTGTGATAAGTTCATCTTGTATCTATATTTGGTCCTTTGCAACCGTGGTTCCGACCATATTGTTCTTCTTTGATCCCATTTCTCGGACAAGCTGAAGTACTTGTCTTCTGTAGATCATTTCACTTAACCAACATCTATTCTGCTCTACCCTCGAGTACTACCCTCTGGTATCTCGAGAATATCATGGAACTACATAACTTCTTATGAGTTCTTCATCAACTATTATTTCTCGCCGTTCCAAGTTTCCACGGGTTCTGAGTTGTTAGACACTCAAGAATGCCGATAACTTATTCGAGTCTACACTTTCCTTTCCATTGTTTTGTTTAACCTTTCTTGTAACCTAACATATCTGAGCAGTGGTAATTTCCTAATTATGTAAATGCATCGGTGTACAAACTCTATTAGTAAGACCTTGTTACTATTATTGATGACATTCCGGTAGCCGCCGATGGACGAGAACTTTGCCTATTGGTCCGCCTCATCTTAACGAGCAGGAAAATGGTTCTCTTCGTCCCTCGCCCTTGGTACTGATAACCCACAAGTATAGGGGATCTACAGTAGTCCTTTATATAAGTAAGAGTGTCAAACCCAACGAGGAGCAGAAGGAAATGACAAGCGGTTTTCAGTAAGGTATTCTCTGCAAGCACTGAAATTGTAGGTAACAGATAGTTTTTTGATAAGATAATTTGTAACGGGTAACAAGCAATGAAAGTAAATAAAGTGCAGCAAGGTGGCCCAATCCTTTTTGTAGCAAAGGACAAGCCTAGACAATTTCTTATAATGAGAAAAGTGCTCCCGAGGACACATGGGAATTATCGTCAAGCTAGTTTTCATCACACTCATATGATTCGCGTTCGGTACTTTGATAATTTGATATGTGGGTGGACTGGTGCTTGGGTACTGCCCCTTCTTGGACAAGCATCCCACTTATGATTAACCCCTATTGCAAGCATCCGCAACTACAAAAGAAGTATTAATTAAGGGAAACCTAACCACAGCATGAAACTAGTGGATCCAAATTAGCCCCTTACGAAGCAACACATAAACTAGGGTTTAAGCTTCTGTCTCTCTAGCAACCCATCATCTACTTATTACTTCCCAATGCCTTCCTCTAGGACCAAATAATGGTGAAGTGTCATGTAGTCGACGTTCACATAACACCACTAGAGGAGAGACAACATACATCTCATCAAAAATATCGAACGAATACCAAATTCACATGACTACTAATAGCAAGACTTCACCCATGTCCTTAGGAACAAACATAACTACTCACAAAGCATATTCATGTTCATGATCAGAGGAGTACTAATATGCATTAAGGATCTGAACATATGATCTTCCACCAAATAAACCAATTAGCATCAACTACAAGGAGTAATCAACACTACTAGCAACCCACAGGTACCAATTTGTAGTTTTGATACAAGATTGGATACAAGAGATGAACTAGGGTTTGAGAGGAGATGGTGCTGGTGAAGATGTTGATGGAGATTGACCCCCTCCCGATGAGAGGATCGTTGGTGATGATGATGGTGATGATTTCCCCCTCCCGGAGGGAAGTTTCCCCGGCAGAACAGCTCCGCCAGAGCCCTAGATTGGTTCCGCCAAGGTTCCGCCTCGTGGCGGCAGAGTTTCATCCCGTAAGCTTGCTTATGATTTTTTCAAGGTAAAAGCCTTCATATAGCAGAAGATGGGCACCGGAGGGCCACTAGGGGGCCCACGAGACAGGGAGGCATGCCCAGTAGGACCCTCGTGGCTAGGGTGTGAGCCCTAGATTGGTTCTGCTCAATAATTCTTATTAACTCCAAAAGGACTTTCGTGGAGTTTCAGGACTTTTGGAGCTGTGCAGAATAGGTTTCCAATATTTGCTCCTTTTCCAGTCACAATCCCAGCTGCCGGCATTCTCCCTCTTCATGATAAACCGTTTAAAATAAGAGAAAATAGCCATAAGTATTGTGACATAACGTGTAATAACAGCCCATAATGCAATAAATATCGATATAAAAGCATGATGCAAAATGGATGTATCAACTTCCCCAAGCTTAGACCTCGCTTGTCCTCAAGCGGAAGCCGAAATCGAAAAATATGTCCACATGTTTAGAGATAGAGGTGTCGATAAAAATAAAATACGGACAGGAGGGCATCATGATCATTCTTATAATAGCAACATATATTGATTTTGTCATATGATTTCTTATGCTCAAGTAACAGTCCATTCACAATGTCAAGTATGAATCATAAACTTCATTGAAAACTAACAAACTATAATCTCAATCATTGAAGCAATTGCAATTTATCATAACATCAGAAAGAGTCAAGAATAGAGCTTTTCAGCAAGTCCACATACTCAACTATCATATAGTCTTCTACAATTGCTAACACTCACGCAATACTTATGGTTATGGAGTTTTAATCGGACACTGAGAAAGATAGGGGCTTATAATTTCGCCTCCCAACGTATTCACCTTTGGGTGATGTCAACAATAATAGTTCATGCTAACTTACATCCAGTTGGATATATATATATATATATATATATATATATATATATATATATATATATATATCAAGATCTTTCCAACACGAGGTGCTTGCCAAAGGATAAAATGAAAAAGGGAAAGGTGATGATCACCTTGACTCTTGCATAATGTAAAAGATAGGCCCTTCGCAGAGGGAAGCAGAGGTTGCCATGTGCTTTTAGGGTTGGATGCACAAAATCTTAATGCAAAAGAACACCACTTTATATTGCCACTTGTGATATGAACCTTTATTATGCAGTCCGTCGCTTTTATTACTTACATATCACACGATCGTATAAAGCTTATTTTCTCTGAACTAACTAGTCATACATATTTAAAGAGCAATTTTTATTGCTTGCAACATGACAACTTACTTGAAGGATCTTACTCAATCTATAGGTAGGTATGGTGGACTCTCATGGCAAAAATGGGTTTAAGGATATTTGGAAGCACAATTAGTATCTCTACTTGGTGCAAGGAATTTGGCTAGCATGGGGGAAAGGCAAGCTCAGCATGTTTGCATGATCCATGACAATATACTTTCACTCAGATGTGAGAAAACATAAACCATTACATTGTCTTCCTTGTCCAACATCAACTCTTTAGCATGTCATACTTTAATGAGTGCTCACAATTATAAAAGATGTCCAAGATAGTATATTTATATGTGAAAACTGCTCTTTCTTTATTACTTGCTATTAATTGCAAGGATGACCAAAACTATGTTTGTCAACTCTCAACAACTTTTATGCCTCATACTCTTTATATGTGAAGTCATTACTATCCATAAGATCAATATGAACTCTTTTATTCTTTTTATTCTTTCTATTTTCTCAAGATCATAGCAAGATAGCAAAGCCCTTGACTCAACACTAATCTCTATTATATAAAGCTCACGGACTCGATTACATAGAGGGATCACAAAGCAAAACTCAAAACTATGTCATACCAAAACTTTATTCTACTAGATCTAGATATTACCAAAAGGATCGAACTAAGTAAAACGGTAAAGATAGGAGTGTGAAGGTGATACGATACCGGGGCACCTCCCCCAAGCTTGGCGATTGCGAAGGGGAGTGCCCATACCCAAATGATTATGTCCTCGGAGGTGGTGATGATGGAGTTGTTGGTGATGTAGGCTTCCTCCTCAACTTGCGCTTGATAATGGAATTTTGCTCCCTTAGATCATCGATCTCCCTCTCAAGGCTTAATATCCTTTTGCATAATTCCTGTTTCTTTTCCTATGAGAGACGAAAAGGGCTAAACTCGATCTTAGGCTTATTTGCCCTATCGGGGAGGCTTGACTTTTTAAACTCCACATGCATGTCCCCGGGTTGAGGTAACGGGACTTCATCCTCATTTGAGCTCGTCTCCTCCTTCCCTTTAGGCTCGTAGTCTTCTTCTTCCTTAGTGGTCCAGCCACAATGATCCAAGTCCCCATAGACCTTAGGGTCTGCAAGGTAATCAGCCACATAGCTTTCTCCTTCCGAATCCAGGGACGACATATTGCTCTAATCTGCGGCAGAAACAGCTCAAAACAAAGACAGAAGATTTTTGCATGGTACGGTGGTCAAAACCTTCAGGAGATTATATAATGAATTTTTTACCGACCAAAAGAAGTAACGTGCAAGAAAATGGAGTCCGGAGGCACATGAGGTGCCCACGAGGCAGGGGGCGCGCCTAGTAAGGGTGGGCGCGCCCTCCACCCTCGTGGAGGCCTCGTGTCCTTCCCGGGTTACTTCTTGCTTCCCTAAATTCTTAAATATTCCAAGACGGAGAAAAAAATGCCATTAGAACTATTTTGGAGTCGGTTTACTTACCGTACCACATACCTATTCCTTTTCGGAGTCTGAAACGTTCTGGAAAGTGTCCCTTATTTATTCTTCCGGGGTTACGGTTTCAATAATATTAGTTTCAACATTTATAGGATTACCTGAGATATAATGTTTGATTCTTTGACCGTTCACCACCTTCGGGTTTGTGCCTTCAAAGTTGTTGTTTTTTATGGCACCAGAACGATAGACCTCCTCGATAACGTGAGGACCTTCCCACTTAGAGAGAAGTTTTCCTGCAAAATATCTTAAACGAGAGTTAAATAGCAACACATAATCACCTACATTAAACTCACACTTTTGTATTCTTTTGTCATGCCATCTTTTAACTTTTTCTTTAAACAGCTTGGCGTTCTCGTAGGCTTGGGTTCTCCATTCATCGAGCGAGCTAATATCAAATAACCTCTTCTCACCAGCAAGTTTGAAACCATAGTTGAGCTATTTAACGACCCAATATGCTTTATGTTCAATTTCGAGAGGTAAGTGATATGCTTTTCCATAAACCATCTTATACGGAGACATACCCATAGGATTTTTATATGCAGTTCTATAGGCCCATAATGCATCATCAAGTTTCTTGGACCAATTCTTTCTAGATCTATTAACAGTCTTTTGCAAAATTAATTTGAGCTCTCTATTACTCAACTCTACTTGACCGCTAGACTGTGGGTGATAAGGAGATGCAATTCTATGATTAACATCATACTTAGCAAGCATTTTACGAAAAGCACCATGAATAAAATGTGAACCAGCATCAGTCATGAGATATCTAGGGACGTCAAACCTCGGAAAAATAACTTCTTTAAGCATCTTGATAGAAGTGTTATGATCAACACTACTAGTTAGAATAGCTTCTACCCACTTAGTAACGTAATCAACAACAACTAAAATATGTGTGTATCCATTAGAGGCAGGAAAAGGTCTCATATAATCAAAGCCCCAAACATCAAATGGTTCAATAACAAGTGAATAGTTCATAGGCATTTCTTGACGTCTACTAATATTACCAATTCTTTGACATTCATCACAAGACAAGACAAACTTACGAGCATCTTTGAAGAGAGTAGGCCAATAAAAACCGGATTGCAATACCTTATGTGCAGTTCTATCTCCAGCGTGGTGTCCTCCATATGGTTCAGAGTGACACTTGCGTAAGATCTATTCATGTTCATGCTCAGGTACACAACGTCTAATAACACAATCTACTCCTTCTTTATAAAGGTGTGGGTCATCCCAGAAGTAATGTCTTAAATCATAAAAGAACTTTTTCTTTTGCTGGTATGTGAAACTAGGTGGTATAAATTCAGCAACAATGTAATTAGCATAATCAACATACCATGGAGAAGTACAAGAAGCATTAATGACCACTAATTTTTCATCAAGAAAGCTATCATCAATAGGTAGTGGGTCATTGATACGTCTCCAACGTATCTACTTTTCCAAACACTTTTGCCCTTGTTTTGGACTATAACTTGCATGATTTGAATGAAACTAACCCGGACTGACGCTGTTTTCAGCAGAACTGCCATGGTGTTGTTTATTGTGCAAAAAAAGTTCTCGGAATGACCTAAAAATCCACGGAGATAACTTTTGGAAAATATAAAAAATACTGGCAAAAGAATCAAGGCTAGGGGCCCCACACCTTGTCCATGAGGGTGGGGGCGCGCCCCCTCCCCCTGGGCACGCCCCCCTGTCTCGTGGGCCCCCTGATGCTCCACCGATCTCAACTCCAACTATATATATTCCGTTTCACGAAGAAAAAAATCAGAGAGAAAGTTTCATCGCGTTTTACGATACGGAGCCGCCGCCAAGCCCTAATCTCTCTCGGCAGGGATGATCTGGAGTCCGTTCGGGGCTCCAGAGAGGGGGATTCGTCGTCGTCATCATCATCAACCATCCTCCATCACCAATTTCATGATGCTCACCATCGTGCGTGAGTAATTCCATCGTAGGCTTACTGGACAGTGATGGGTTGGATGAGATTTACCATGTAATCAAGTTAGTTTTGTTAGGGTTTGATCCTAGTATCCACTATGTTCTGAGATTGATGTTGCTATGACTTTGCTATGCTTAATGCTAGTCACTAGTGCCCGAGTGCCATGATTTCAGATCTGAACCTATTATGTTTTCATGAATATATGTGAGTTCTTGATCCTATCTTGCAAGTCTATAGTAACCTATTATGTGTTATCATCCGACAACCCTGAAGTGACAATAATCGGGATACTTCTCGGTGATGACCGTAATTTGAGGAGTTCATGTATTCACTAAGTGCTAATGCTTTGGTCCGGTTCTCTATTAAAAGGAGGCCTTAATATCCCTTACCATTAGGACCCCGCTGCCACGGGAGGGTAGGACAAAATATGTCATGCAAGTTCTTTTCCATAAGCACGTATGACGATATTCGGAATACATGCCTATATTACATTGATGAACTGGAGCTAGTTCTGTGTCACCCTATGAGGGTGTCCTGGATTAGGGGGTGTCCGGATAGCCGAACTATCACCTTTGGCTGGACTCCTGGACTATGAAGATACAAGATTGAAGACTTCGTCCCGTGTCTAGATGGGACTTTCCTTGGCGTGGAAGGCAAGCTTGGCGATACGGATATGTAGATCTCCTACCATTGTAACTGACTCTCTGTAACCCTAACCCTCTTCGGTGCCTATATAAACCGGAGGGTTTTAGTCTATAGGACGAACAACAATCATACCATAGGCTAGCTTCTAGGGTTTAGCCTCTCTGATCTCGTGGTAGACCTATTCTTGTACTACCCATATCATCAATATTAATCAAGCAGGAGTAGGGTTTTACCTCCATCGAGAGGGCCCGAACCTGGGTAAAAACATCGTGTCCCTTGTCTCCTGTTACCATCCGCCTAGACGCATAGTTCGGGACCCCCTACCCGAGATCCGCCGGTTTGGACACCGACATTGGTGCTTTCATTGAGAGTTCCTCTGTGTCGTCATCTTTAGGCCCGATGGCTCCTCCGATCATCAAGAACGATGCGGTCCAGGGTGAGACTTTTCTCCCCGGACAGATCTTCGTATTCGGCGGCTTTGCACTGTGGGCCAATTCGCTTGGCCATCTGGAGCAGATTGAAAGCTACGCCCCTGGCCATCAGGTCAGATTTGGAAGTTTGAACTATACGGCTGACGTCCGCGTAGACTTGATCTTCGACGGGTTCGAGCCACGGCCAAGCGCGCCACACTGTCACGATGGGCATGATCTAGCTCTATCGCCGGACAGTTCCCTGGAGGCCGCACAAGTGTCCGCTCCGACCCTTAGCTCAGAGCTGACTGCGCCGATCGAGGACGGGTGGCTGGACACCGCCTCGGGGGCTGCTATCTCTATGGCGATTGAGCCGAACACCAACCCTGTCCTTTGCGAAGCTCGTGACTCCAAGGTGCCGGACTCCTCTCCGGACTCCAAACCTTCCGTGCCCCTGCCTATCAAATCCGATTGGGCGCCGATCATGGAGTTCACTGCCGCGGACATCTTTCAGCACTTGCCCTTTGGCGACATCCTGAATTCGCTAAAGTCTCTCTCTTTATCAGGAGAGCTCTGGCCGGATTATGGTCAGGAAGGTTGGGATGCGGACGACGAAGAAATTCAAAGCCCACCCACCACCCACTTCATAGCCACTGTCGATGATTTAACCGACATGCATAACTTCGACTCCCAAGACATCGACGGTACGGACGACGATGCAGGAGACGACCAAGAACCAGCGCCTACAGGGCACTAGAAGGCCACCTCATCATACGACATATACATGGTGGACATCCCAAAAGATGGGAATGGCGATGGAATAACGGAGGATGACCCCTCCAAGAAATAGCCTAAGCACCGGCGTCAGCGGCTTCGCTCTAAATCCCGCCACAGCAAAAACGGTGATTCCGACACGGGAGACAATAACACCCCGGAAAGTGCTAAAGACAACCCCCTCCAGCAGGATTCAGCGCAGGAGGATGGAGAAGCCAGCCCTCATGAGAGAGTGGTAGATAGAGAGGTAGAGAACAATAATTACATGCCTCCCTCTGAAGACGAGGCAAGCCTCGACGACGACGAATTTGTCGTGCCTGAGGATCCCGTCGAATAGGAGCGTTTCAAACGTAGGCTTATGGCCACGACAAGCAGCCTCAAGAAAAAGCAGCAACAGCTTAGAGCTGACCAAGACTTGCTAGCTGACAGATGGACTGAAGTCCTTGCGACCGAAGAGTATGAACTCAAACGCCCCTCCAAGAGCTACCCAAAATGCAGGCTGCTACCCCGATTAGAGGAAGAAGCACCCAAAGCTACATCACCAGCGCATGATGCGGCCGACCGGCCACCTCGTGGCCGCGACAGAGAGGCCTCTCGGCCCTCCACTCGAGCCGCACCCCAGCGTCGCTCAAAAAGTACCAAGGCA
Organism: Triticum dicoccoides; assembly: GCF_002162155.2. Taxonomy (NCBI): domain Eukaryota; kingdom Viridiplantae; phylum Streptophyta; class Magnoliopsida; order Poales; family Poaceae; genus Triticum; species Triticum dicoccoides. Next base: position 678,974,092 of record NC_041383.1, on the reverse strand, counting down.
CGGGGAATTGCGCTAGACCTGCGAGATATATTGGGGGACAAGGCAAGACAAACAAGATCGATCTATGAATCGCGTGGGCGCCTCACTACATGTGACGATAACCGTCATGCCGGATGCAGCAAATCCGGCCGAGCCGAACACAACAGACAAAGCTCATTTGAGCTACGTCGTGATATAGCCCAGTACAGGGGCGCCGCACACCCACTATGCTTCACAGATGAAGTAATGGATCATCAAATCCCCGTGGGTTTTAAACCCGTAAACATCGACTCATACGATGGCACAACAGATCCTGCGGTATGGATCAGGACTATCTCCTTCATATCCACATGGCCCGCGGTGATGATCTACACGCTATCAAACACCTGCCTCTCAAGCTTAAAGGCCAAGCTCGGCATTGGCTTAACAGCTTGCCAACAGAGTCAATTGCTTGCTGGGAGGACTTGGAATCCGCATTCCTTGACAATTTCCAGGGCACCTATGTGCGACCACCAGACGCCGATGACCTAAGCCACATAATTCAGCAGCCAGAGGAATCGGCCAGACAATTCTGGACACGGTTCCTAACCAAGAAAAAATCAAATCGTCGACTGTCCGGATGTAGAGGCCCTTGCAGCCTTCAAACATAACATCCACAACGAGTGGCTTGCCCGGCACCTTGGACAGGAAAAGCCGAAATCCATGGTAGCCCTCACAACACTCATGACCCGCTTTTGCGCGGGAGAGGACAGCTGGCTAGCTCGTAGTAACAACATGACCAAGAGCCCTGGTAATTCGGATACTAAGGACAGCAATGGCAGGTCGCGTCGCAACAAGCACAAGTGCCGCATTAACGGCGATAATGCTGAGGATACGACAGTCAATGCCGGATTCATAGGCTCTAAACCCGGTCAGCGGAAAAAGCCATTCAAAAGATACTCCGGGCCCGTCCAATTTGGACTGAATACTCGATCGCTCGTGCCAGATACACGACACCCCCGAAAAACCAGCCAACCACACTAACATGGATTGTTGTGTGTTCAAGCAGGCGGGCAAGTTAAATGACAAAAACAATGACAAGGGGCTACATAGCGGCAACGAGGAGGAGCCCCGGCCGCTGAACAATAGAGGACAGAAGGGCTTCCCCCTACAAGTGCGGACGGTGAACATGATATATGCAACCCACATACCCAAAAGGGAGCGGAAGCGTGCACTAAGGGACGTATATGCGATGGAGCCAGTCGCCCCAAAGTTCAATCCGTGGTCCTCCTGCCCGATCACTTTCATCGAAGGGACCACCCGACTAGCATCCGTCATGGCGGATTCGCCGCATTGGTTCTAGACCCAATCATTGACGGATTTCACCTCACTAGAGTCCTGATGGACAGCGGCAGCAGCCTGAACCAGCTTTATCAGGATACAGTGCACAAAATGGGCATAGACCCCTCAAGGATTAAACCCACAAAGACGACCTTTAAAGGTGTCATACCAGGTGAAGAGGCCAACTGTACAGGCTCAGTTACACTTGAAGTGGTCTTCGGATCCTCGGATAACTTCCGAAGTGAGGAGTTAATCTTCGACATAGTCCCGTTCCGTAGCGGCTATCACACGCTGCTCGAACGAACCGCATTTGCAAAGTTCAATGCGGTGCCGCAGTACGCATACCTCAAGCTCAAGATGCCAGGCCCTCGAGGAGTCATTACGGTCAACGGAAACACCAAACACTCTCTCCGAACGGAGGAGCATACAGCGGTCCTTGCGGCGGAAGTACAAAGCATCCTCTCAAGGCAATCCTCGAGTCTGGCTATTAAACGTCCGGACACCGTCAAGCGCGCCCGGAGTAACCTAAAACAAGACCGCCTGGCACGTCCGGAGCACACGTAGCAATGCAGCCCCAACCCCAGCCCTCGCGAAATTGCGAAACTAGTACTACACGTACATAATTACGCTTTGGAAATACCATGGGCATAGGGGGAGGGGCATGACCACGGCAGAATCATAATGCGGCTCAACCGCACCAGGGGCTGCCGATTGTGTCATTCTTGTTTTCTCTTACTTTCAAGACTCCTTTCTCAAGAAGCCCTGTCCGGTAGTAGAATCGCCGAACACACGATGCAACAGCCAGGGAAGCAGAAAGCTACGTCGAGTGTCCAGGTGGTCTCTATAACGAGCAGTATACTTGTTTCACATATCATCCCGCAGCTCGCCCCTGGAGGAGGACATGTCAAATAGTCCCGTCCATTGCCTATCGCACTATTTGTATCGTTCTGCTTTTACCGCAGCCTTTTTAAATAAACAATACATAGCTTCTGCTTATTATTGCATTCCTTTTTTATCTATATATGTTCACTTATGACATGTTGCACCCGTACACTTTGGTACGGCCAAATACACCAGGGGCTTAAGAACCCCAAAATATGGTGTGATAAGTCCGAACACTTTCACAAGTTCGGCACCCCAAACTTATAGCATTATATGCATCGGCTCCGAATCATGTCTTGGGTCAATAGTTGGGTTTGCCTGGCTCCCATGTTTTTGTACTTTACGTTCCGTTATATCGGCTAAGGTATCGCTGGGAGAACCACTGCGATTGTGCCCTGGTTGAGCTGGGTTAAGCACCTCAGTGGAGAAAGCTAAAACTGACCGTCATGATAGGGCGAGAGTCGGTCGCTGTTCGGGAGGTTTTCGAGTCCCTAAAGACTTATGCCGCTTAGAGCGAGGAGTCGGCTTTGTCCGGCCCAGGAGTGGATAGCACGCCGAACTCGGTCTTCCGAATACTAGGGGCTTTGCCAAAATTTAAAATTATAGAATTCTATGGCTAAGTGAGAGTGTTCAAGCATCATAGTCCGGTTGCCTCGTTCGTTGCGTTGAGCGCCTCCCTCGAAGGAGCCAAGAATGGGAAAAAGAGCGCTCAAGTTTATCCCGAACATCCCAGCACTCGTGGCATGGGGATAGAAGCCGACGACTCGCCATCTCTCAAATTTAATAAACAGCCGCACAGAAGGTAATATTTTAAATTCACAAGCGTTGCTTAGCGCATATGAACAAGTTTTCAGCGTACAGGATAACAAATGCGAGTTTACTCAAAAATTACATCTTTGGAGCATTCACCCGCTATAAGGCGGGCACCCTTCAGGACGCCCTCATAATACATCTCGGGCTTGCCATACTCCTTGCCCGGCGGTGGTCTGTCCGTCACAAGCTTCTCAGTGTCCATCTTGCCCTAGTGCACTTTAGCACGGGCAAGGGCCCTATGGGCACCTTCGATGCAGACGGAGCGCTTGATGACTTCAAGCTAGGGACAGGCATCCAACAACCGCTTCACCAGCCCAAAGTAGCTCTCAGGCAGGACCTCCCCAGGCCACATCCGGCCTATAAGGCCCTTCATGGCCTCTTCGGCTACCTTATGGAGCTCGACCAGCTGCTTCAGCTGGTCGCTCAAGGGCACCGGGTGTCCGGCCTCAGCATACTGGGACCAGAACACCTTCTCCGTCGAGCTCCCTTCTTCGGCTCGGTAGAATGCGGTGGCGTCGGACACACTGCAGGGCAGATATGTGAATGCTCTGGAGAACTCCGAATTCGGGTAAGTAACACGTAATTCACTTTCACATGCTTGCTTTGCATAAAGAATGCCTTACCCGCCGCTATCTTTTTCATTGCCTCAATCTCCTGGAGGGCTTTTTGGGATTCAGCCTTGGCAGATTTGGCACTTTCAAGTGCCGAGGCAAGCTCGGACTCTCACATCTTTGAGTCAGGCTCTAAACTCTCGTGTTTTTTCATGAGAGCATTGAGCTCTTGCCGCACCTCCACCACCCGCGCCTCTTGGTTCTCTCGCTCGGTGCGCTCCATGGCTGCATTATCTTCAGCCCTGGACAGCACTTCCTTCAGGGTCGCCACCTCGGTTGTGGCCCCTGTCACATTCACGTTGGTCCTGTCACTATTTGCAACCAAGTATTTTTATATACACTTACATAAGGTACTACCTACCTTCCTTGTCCTCGAGCTGCTTCTTGGCAAGGCCGAGCTCGTTCTCGGACCGCTCGAGGCTCTGCTTCAATGCATCGACCTCCAAAGTCAGTGCGGCAGAAGTCAGCAGCGCGGCCTGCATTCCCATATTGACATTTTTATGTTAGACTCCTGTGTATATCTTTTTAGATCCTTAGTCCGGCTTTTCTTTCCAAACACCAAACTGAGCATCAGGGGCTACTGTCTATGCGGTAACATTTTCACATGTTTTACATACATACCTCAAAGCCTGTTAGAAGGCTAGCACAGGCTTCAGTAAGCCCGCTTTTGGCGGACTGAACTTTCTGGATCACCACACTCATAACAGTGCGGTGCTCCTCGTCGATGGATGCGTCATTAAGTGCCTCCAGCAAATTATCCGGTGCCTCCGGTTGGACGGAGGTCACGGGTGTCGCAGTCTTGCCCTTCTTACAAAGGGGCCGCCTTTCGAACTCCGGAACCACTGAAGGTTCCAGTGCGGAGTCCGCCTTTGGGGTTTTATTCCCCTTGCGCCTGGAGTCCGGGAGGTTGCCCTGTGGTGCCCCCGGACCACCTCCTCCTGGCTGGGCCCCTTTTGGGACCCCACCTCGGCGTCATCCACAGCGCGAGGAGAGGAGGCAGCCAGAAGTGAGGTACTATTCACGTCCGACGAATCCAGGGAGCCGCTCGTTGAAGCGTCGAGCCCGTCCTTGGGCGGGCTGCAGGGTTATATTCGGCGTTAGGAGATTCTGTGCGACAAATGAAACGCCATGGGTTATTCTGGTATCCGGACACTTAAGATTTTGCCAGGGGCTTAGTCCTTGGTGGCCACTCCTCCTCGCCGTCATCGGCATTGGTGGAGTAGTCCAGAGGGAGGGTCCTTCCCTTCTTGGACCCTCCGGCCTCCGCAGTTGGGGCGGCCTTCCTTTTCCTCTCTCCCCTCGTTGGGGGAGAGACCTCTTTTTCCTCTTCCTCGTCTTCGCAGGAGGAGTCCGCCTCGGAGTCATCGGACGATGAGTCCGACAACACCTGGCGCTGGGAACTCCTTCGAGTTCCCGTGCCCTTCTTCTTGGCCTTCTTCTCCGACACCACGTGAGGTGCCGGAACCTGCAGCCCCGTCAATCGGGCGTTCGCTGGGTCTTCTGGCAAGGGAGCCGGACATTCAATCTGCCCGGACGTCTTCTGCCAGTCCTGTCAAAGGCAAGGGAGTTTAGATCCCGCATAGAGTCAAACTATGGAAAACAAGAGTCCCGTAAAGGGTAAAGTAGCTTACCTCGCTGGCTTGACGCTGCGAGATGAATCCACGATCTTCGGTAGCGGATGCGGGAGCCTCGGCGCCCTTGAACAGCACCTTCCAGGCATCTTCGTGTGTAGTGTCGAAGAGCCTTCTCAAGGTTTGGTGTTGTGCCGGATCAAACTCCCACAAGCTGAAGGCCCGTTGTTGGCACGGGAGGATCCGGCGGATGAGCATGACCTAGACTACGTTGACAAGCTTGAGCTTCTTGTTCACCAGGGTTTGGACGTAGGTTTGAAGTCCGGTCAGCTCTTCCGAATTACCCCACGTCAAGCCCGTCTCTTTCTAGGAGGTGAGCCGTGTAGGGAAGCCAGATTGGAATTCGGGGGGCCGCTGCCCATTTAGGGTCGCGCGGCTTGGTGATGTAGAACCACCCCGATTGCCACCCCTTTACGGTCTCCACGAAGGAGCCCTCGAGCCATAGGACATTGGCCATCTTGCCCACCATGGCACCTCCGCACTCCGCTTGGCGGCCGCCCACTACCTTCGGCTTAACATTGATGGTCTTCAGCCATAGGCCGAAGTGGGGCTGGATGCAGAGGAAGGCCTCGCACACAACGATGAACGCCAAGATGTTGAGGATGAAATTCAGGGCCAGATCATGGAAATCCAGGCTGTAGTAGAACATGAGCCCCCGGACAAATGGGTGAAGTGGAAAACCTAGTCCGCGGAGGAAGTGGGTCAGGAACACCACCCTCTCACGGGGCCTGGGGGTGGGGATGAGCTGCCCCTTGTCGGGGAGCCGATGCACGATGTCGTTGGACAAGTATCCGGCCTTCCGCAGCTTTTTGATGTGCCCCTCCGTGACGGAGGAGGCCATCCACTTGACTCCCGCTCCGGACATGGATGGAGAAGGTTGAGGTGGGATGTGCGGACTTGGGCGCTGGAGCTCGAGTGCACGGAAATGAATGAGCAAAGGAGGAAGAAGGCGTAGGTAAAAATGTGGATCCTTATCCCCTTATATGGGCGGACGAAGCTATGCGTCCCCACCAGCCTGGTAAAACTCGCTTATCTCCCAAGCGCCATAATCAATGGCGCGGTTGGGTTACCCATGCCCGTATTGATGAGAATCCGGGAATAAGGGGACACGATCTCTGCTTTGACAAGACGTGCCAAGGAAACTGCCTCGCTAAACGCGCTGAGGTGGGATAGTAAAACGATTCGAATAAAGGCTTGGCCGTGGTGTGATGTCACTCCACGAAATACGTCAGCAGATTGAATTTTTGTAAATATTATTCTCTCTACTATGGTATGTGGAACTTATTTTGCAGAGCCGGACACTATCCTTGTGTTCAAAATCTTCTATGAAGTATTCAGAGGAGGAACCCGCCTTGCAATGCCGAAGACAATATGCGCGCCGAACTCGTCGTCATTGAAGCCTGGTCCAGGGGCTACTGAGGGAGTCCTAGATTAGGCGGTGTCCGGATAGCCGAACTATCACCTTTGGCCAAACTCCTCGACTATGAAGATACAAGATTGAAGACTTCGTCCCATGTCCGGATGGGACTTTCCTTGGCGTGGAAGGCAAGCTTGGTGATACGGATATGTAGATCTCCTACCATTGTAACCGACTCTGTGTAACCCTAACCCTCTTCGGTGCCTATATAAACCGGAGGGTTTTAGTCCGTAGGACGAACAACAATCATACCATAGGCTAGGTTCTAGGGTTTAGCCTCTCTGCTCTCGTGGTAGATCTATTCTTGTACTACCCATATAATCAATATTAATCAAGCAGGAGTAGGGTTTTACCTCCATCGAGAGGGCCCGAACCTGGGTAAAAACATCGTGTCCCTTGTCTCCTGTTACCATCCGCCTAGACGCACAGTTCGGGACCCCCTACCCGAGATCTGCCGGTTTTGACACCGACACCCTATGTTATGACTATTACATGAGGAATCGCATCCGACGTAATTATCCATCACTGATCCAATGCCTACGAGCTTTTCACATATTGTGCTTCGCTTATTTACTTTACTTTTGCCACTGTTACCATTACTATCATACTACTTTGCTACAGATACTAAGTTATCCAGGTGTGGTTGAATTGACAACTCAACTACTAATACTTGAGAATATTCTTTGGCTCCCCTTGTGTCAAATCAATAAATTTGGATTGAATACTCCACCCTCGAAAACTGTTGCGATCCCCTATACTTGTGGGTTATCAAGACTATTTTCTGGTGCCGTTGCCGGGGAGCATAGCTCTATTCTTTGAGTCACTTGGGATTTATATCTGTTGATCACTATGAAGAACTTGAAAGACGAAAGAACTAAGATTTTTTCCTCAACTACGAGGGGAGGTAAGGAACTGCCATCTAGCTCTGCACTAGATTCTCCTTCCGTATTGAGTAAGCTTGCGACACCTAAACCTGCTACTGCTATGAATTCTGATATGTCGCATGTTATTGATGATGCCACTTCTGCTATGCATGATACTTATGATGAAACTACTTCTATGCTTGATACTACTGTGCCATTAGGTGAATATCTTGATGAACAACTTGCTAGGGGTTAGAGAGAATGAAATTATTGAAGATGAAATCATTGATGATAGTGATGATGAAGGTTCTCCCCCTAAATATGAATTGCCTGTTGTTCCTGAGGGTTATGTTATGGATGAAGAAACTACTAGAAATCTTTTTGCTTGCAATGATAGATCTGATCTTAAGAAATTACTAGCTAAACTTAAATAGAAAACTCTGAATGCTAGAATGAAATATGACCCCGCTTTTGCTACTTCACCTACCTTTGTTACTATGATAAGGATTATGAATTCTCTGTTGATCCTGAAATAATTACTTTGGTTGAATCTGATCCTTTTTATTGCAATGAATCTGAAACTGTTGTGGCACATCTTACCAAGTTAAATGATATAGCCACTCTGTTTACTAATGATGAGAAGTCTCACTATTATTATATCCTTAAGATATTTCCGTTCTCATTAAAGGGTGATGCTAAAACTTGGTTTAATTCTCTTGATCCTGGTTGTGTGCGTTGTCCCTAGGATATGATTTATTACTTCTCTGCTAAATATTTCCCTACTCATAAGAAACAAGCTGCCTTGCGGGAAATATATAATTTTGTGCAAATCGAAGAAGAGAGTCTCCCACAAGCTTGGGGGAGGCTTCTCCGATTACTTAATTCTTTGCTTGATCATCCTCTTAAGAAAAATGAAATACTTGATATCTTTTATAATGGACTAACCGATGCTTCCAAGGACCACTTGGATAGTTGTTCTGGTTGTGTTTTCAGGGAAAGAACAGTCGACCATGCTGAATTATTATTGAATAATATCTTAACTAATGAAAATAATTGGACTCTTCCTGAGCCAATTCCTGAGGCAATTCCTGAGCCAATTAAGCCAACTGCTAAGCCTATTCCTAAACCAACTCCGAAGAAGAGGGGTGTTCTATTTCTCAGTCCCAAAGATATGCAATAGGCAAAGAAATCAATGAAAGAAAAAGGTATTAAAGCTGAAGATGTTAAGAATTTACCTCCTATTGAAGAAATACATGGCCTTAATATTCCGCCTGTCGAAGAAACACATTGTCTAGATAACCCGACACAGGTAGTAAAGGTAAATTCTCTCTATAGATATGATAAAGTTGAAATCCCATCTACTAAATTTCATAGCCAATGCTTAGATGAATTCGATGACTTTATGGCTAGACAAGAAAGTTTTAATGCTTATGTTGGTAGAGAATTAAAAAGTAATGCTTTCATGATAGGACGCTTGAGTGATTATATGGCTAGAGTTAAAGGTGAACTTAAACTCATTAGCAAATATGCTTCTATGGTTACCACTCAAGCAGAGCAAGTACTTAAGGCTCAAAGTGATTTGCTTGATGAATTAAATAATAAACATGATTTTGCTGTTAGAGTGGGTACTAGAACTGGTAGAATGACTCAGGAACCTTTGTATCCTGAAGGCCACCCTAAGAGAGTTGAGCAAGATTCTCAGAGAAATAATTTAGAGGCACCTAGTCCTTCTAAAAAGAAGAAAAAGAAAAATGATAGGACTTTGCATGCCTCTAGTGAACCTGTTGTAGACACACCTGAGAATCCCAATGATATTTCTATTTCTGATGCTGAAACACAATCAGGTGATGAACATGAACCTAGTGATAATGTTAATGATAATGTTCATGTTGATGCTCAACCTAGCAATAATAATGATGTAGAGATGATGTGGATTTTGAGCGCTTTGCTGAAATGATTAGACCTATCTTCTTACATATGCGCTTAACTGATATGCTTACAGTAAATCCTTATGCTAAATACATGAAGGATATCATTACAAATAAAAGAAAGATACCGGAAGCTGAAATTTCCACCATGCTTGCTAATTACACTTTTAAAGGTGGAATACCAAAGAAACTTGGAGATCCAGGAGTACCAACTATGCCATGCTCCATTAAAAGAAACTATGTTAAAACTGCTTTATGTGATCTTGGAGCCGATGTTAGTGTTATGCCTCTCTCTTTATATCGTAGACTTGAATTGAATAAGTTGGCACCTGCTGAAATATCTTTGCAAATGGCTGATAAATTGACTACTATACCTGTGTGTATTTGTGAGGATGTGCCTGTTGTGGTTGCAAATGCCACTATCTTAATGGACTTTGTTATTCTTGATATTCCAGAGGATGCTAGTGTCGGTGTCAAAACCGGCGGATCTCGGGTAGGGGGTCCCGAACTGTGCGTCTAAGGCTAATGGTAACAGGAGGTGTTGGGGAACGTAGTAATTTCAAAAAAAAAACTACGCACGCGCAAGATCATGGTGATGCATAGCAACGAGAGGGGAGAGTGTTGTCCATGTACCCTTGTAGACCGAAAGCGGAAGCGTTAGAACAACGCGGTTGATGTAGTTGTATGTTTTCACGGCCCGACCGATCAAGCACCGAAACAATGGCACCTCCGAGTTCTAGCACACGTTCAGCTCGATGACGATCCCCGTACTCCGATCCAGCAGAGTGTCGGGAAAGAGTTCCGTCAGCATGACGGCATGGTGACGATATTGATGTTCTACCGTCGCAGGGCTTCGCCTAAGCACCGCTACAATATTATCGAGGACTATGGTGGAGGGGGGCACCGCACACGGCTAAGAGATCAAGAGATCAATTGTTGTGTCTAGAGGTGCCCCCTTGCCCCCGTATATAAAGGAGCCAAGGGGGAGGGGGCGGTCAGCCAAGGAGGGGCACACCAAGGGGAGTCCTACTCCCACCGGGAGTAGGAATCCTCCTTTCCTTGTTGGACTAGGAGAAGGGGGGAAGGAGGAGGGAGAGAGGAAGGAAAGGGGGGGAGGCGCCGCCCCCCTCTCCTTGTCCTATTCGGACTAGGGGGGGGGGGCGCACGGCCCTGCCCTGGCCTCCTCTCCTCTTCTCCACTAAGGCCCATGTAGGCCCATTAAGCCCCCGGGGGGTTCCGGTAACCTCCCGATACTCCGGTAAAATCCCGATTTCACCAGGAACACTTCCGACATCCAAATATAGGCTTCCAATATATCAATCTTCATGTCTCGACCATTTCGAGACTCCTCGTCATGTCCGTAATCTCATCCGGGACTCCGAACAAACTTCGGTACATCAAAAATCATAAACTCATAATATAACTGTCATCGAAACCTTAAGCGTGCGGACCCTACGGGTTCGAGAACTATGTAGACATGATCGAGACTCGTTTCCGGTCAATAACCAATAGCGGAACCTGGATGCTCATATTGGCTCCTACATATTCTACGAAATCTTTACCGGTCAAACCGCATAACAACATACGTTGTTCCCTTTGTCATCGGTATGTTACTTGCCCGAGATTCGATCATCGGTATCCAATACCTAGTTCAATCTCGTTACTGGGAAGTCTCTTTACTCGTTATGTAGTGCATCACTCTGTAACTAACTAATTAGCTACATTGCTTGCAAGGCTTATATTTATGTGCATTACCGAGAGGGCCCAGAGATACCTCTCCGACAATGGGAGTGTCAAAACCTAATCTCGAAATATGCCAACTCAACATGTACCTTTGGAGACACCTGCAGAGCTCCTTTATAATCACCCAGTTACGTTGTGACGTTTGGTAGCACACAAAGTGTTCCTCCGGTAAAATGGGAGTTGCATAATCTCATAGTTATAGGAACTTGTATAAGCCATGAAGAAAGCAATAGCAACATACTAAACGATCAAGTGCTAAGCTAACGGAATGGGTCAAGTCAATCACATCATTCTCCTAATGATGTGATCCCGTTAATCAAATGACAACACATATCTATGGTTAGGAAACATAACCATCTTTGATTAATGAGATAGTCCAGTAGAGGCATACTAGTGACATTAAGTTTGTCTATGTATTCACACATGTATCATGTTTTCGGTTAATACAATTCTAGCATGAATAATAAACATTTATCATGATATGAGGAAATAAATAATAACTTTATTATTGCCTCTAGGGCATATTTCCTTCAGTCTCCCACTTGCACTAGAGTCAATAATCTAGATTACACAGTAATGATTCTAACACCCATGGAGTCTTGGTGCTGATCATGTTTTGCTCGTGGAAGAGGCTTAGTCAATGGGTCTACAACATTCAGATGCGTATGTATCTTGCAAATCTCTATGTCTCCCCCCTGGACTTGGTCCTGGATGGAATTGAAGCGTCTCTTGATGTGCTTGGTCCTCTTGTGAAATCTGGATTCCTTTGCCAAGGCAATTGCACCAGTATTGTCACAGAAGATCTTAATTGGTCCCGATGCACTAGGTATGACACCTAGATCGGAAATGAACTCTTTCATACAGACTCCTTCATTTGCTGCTTCCGAAGTAGCTATGTACTCCCTTCGCATGTAGATCCCACCACGACACTTTGTTTAGAACTGCACCAACTGACAGCTCCACCGTTCAATATAAACACGTATCTGGTTTGCAATTTAGAGTCGTCTGGATCAGTCAAAGCTTGCATCGACGTAACCATTTACGACTAGCTCTTTGTCACCTCCATAAACGAGAAACATATCCTTAGTCCTTTTCAAGTATTTCATGATATTCTTGACCGCTGTCCAGTGATCCACTCCTGGATTAGTTTGGTACCTCCCTACCAAACTTATTGCTAAGCATACATCAGGTCTGGTACACAACATTGCATACATGATAGATCCTATGGCTGAAGCATAGGGAACATCTTTCATTTTCTCTCTATCTTCTGCTGTGGTCGGGCATTGAGTTTGACTCAACTTCACACCTTGTAATACAGGCAAGAAGCCTTTCTTTGCCTGATCCATTTTGAACTTTTTCAAAACTTTATCTAGGTATGTGATTTGTGAAAGTCCAATTAAGCGTCTTGATCTATCTCTATAGATCTTGATGCCCAATATGTAAGCAGCTTCACCGAGCTCTTTCATTGAAAAACTTTTATTCAAGTATCCCTTTATGCTATCCAGAAATTCTATATCATTTCCAATTAACAATATGTCATCTACATATAATATCAGAAATGCTACAGAGCTCCCACTCACTTTCTTGTAAATACAAGCTTCTCCAAAAGTCTGTATAAAACCATATGCTTTGACCACACTATCAAAGCGTTTATTCCAACTCCGAGATGCTTGCACTAGTCCATAAATGGATCGCTGGAGCTTGCACACTTTGTTAGCACCTTTTGGATCGACAAAACCTTCCGGTTGCATCATATACAACTCTTCTTCCAGAAATCCATTCCGGAATGCAGTTTTGACATCCATTTGCCAAATTTCATAATCATAAAATGCGGCAATTGCTAACATGATTCGGACAGACTTAAGCATCGCTACGGGTGAGAAAGTCTCATCATAGTCAACCCCTTGAACTTGTCGAAAACCTTCCACAACAAGTCGAGCTTTGTAGACAGTTACATTACCATCAGCGTCAGTCTTCTTCTTGAAGATCCATTTATTCTCGATGGCTTGCCGATCATCGGGCAAGTCAACCAAAGTCCATACTTTGTTTTCATACATGGATCCCATCTCAGATTTCATGGCCTCAAGCCATTTTGCGGAATCTGGGCTCATCATCGCTTCCTCATAGTTCGTAGGTTTGCGATGGTCAACTAACATGACTTCCAGAATAGGATTACCATACCACTCTGGTGCGGATCTTACTCTGGTAGACCTATGAGGTTCGGTAGTAACTTGATCTGAAGTTTCATGATCATTATCGTTAGCTTCCTCACTGATTAGTGTAGCTGTCACAGGAACCAGTTCTTGTGATGAACCACTTTCCAATAAGGGAGCAAGTACAATTACCTCATAAAGTTCTACTTTCCTCCCACTCACTTCTTTCGAGAGAAACCCCTTCTCTAGAAAGGATACGAATTTAGCAATAAAAATCTTGCCCTCAGATCTGGGATAGAAGGTGTACCCAATAGTCTCTTTTCGGTATCCTATGAAGACACATTTCTCCGATTTGGGTTCGATCTTATCTGGTTGAAGTTTCTTCACATAAGCATCGCAACCCCAAACTTTAAGAAACAAAAACTTTGGTTTCTTGCCAAACCACAGTTCATAAGGCATCGTCTCAACGGATTTTGATTGTGCCGTATTTAACGTGAATGCGGCCGTTGTCGGTGTCAAAACCGGCGGATCTCGGGTATGGGGTCCTGATCTGTGCCTCTTAGGCTGATGGTAACAGGAAGCAAGGGACACAATGTTTACCCAGGTTCGGGCCCTCTCGATGGAGGTAAAACCCTACTTCCTGCTTGGTTAATATTGACGATATGAGTAGTACAAGAGTAGATCTACCACGAGATCATAGAGGCTAAACCCTAGAAGCTAGCCTATGATGATTATGATTGTAATTGTGATCGGCCTTCTAAGGACCAACCTCTCCGGTTTATATAGACACTGGAGAGAGCTAGGGTTTACATGGAGTCGGTTACAAGGAAGAAAATATAATATCCGGATCGCCAAGCTTCTCTTCCACACAAAGGACAGTCCCATCCGGACACGGGACGGAGTCTTGAGTCTTGTATCTTCACGCTCCAATAGTCCGGATGATGTATATAGTCCGGCTATCCGGATACCCCCTAATCCAGGACTTCCTCAGTAGCCCCTGAACCAGGCTTCAATGACGATGAGTCCAGCGCGCAGTCTTGTCTTCGGCATTGCAAGGCGGGTTCCATCTCTGAATACTCCAAGGTAATTATCGAACACTTAGACTGTCTCCGGATCTGCCAGATGATTATCCCATACCATAGTAGGGAACATAGCATAAATTTGATCTGCTGGCAATCTTCGTACGTCGTGCCCTTACATCATAGCCCGGTCCAACATGAACCGGCATTTCTCGCCCCACCTCGACTCGCTTTGCGAGGCGGTTTTATTGGCACGCCCTGCCAAAGCAGAGATCGTGTTACTCTTATTACGGGATCTTCCATCAATATGGGCTTGCGTAACCCCACGACGACTGTTGGCATGACTCTGCGTGCTTTTAAATAAGCCTCAAGCGGTCACGCTGAGGACTCTTGATATTCACCCCCTTATAAAGGGGCCGAGGCCTGCTCCTCTTTTCCACCTCCCTTTCCCCTTTTCGCACCTCGAGTTCTAACACCCGAGACCTAAGCTCAAACACCCCAGATCCTCCAATATGTCCGGATCCAACCCTCAAGGCCGGTGGGTGGCCTCCTCGATCCAAGAGGAGGACATTGCGAGGCTTAGGGAGGTTGGATATCTGACTGCCGACATCCAGTACAGGCTTCCTGCTCCAGGGCAGGTCATCCCTACACCGGAGCCCAATGAGAGCGTCGTGTTTGTTCCTCACTTCCTCCGCGGCTTGGGCCTCACCCTTGACCCCTTTGTGAGGGGGCTCATGTTCTATTACGCTTTGGATTTTCATGATCTAGCTCCGGAAGCTATCCTCCATATCTTGCCGTTCATCATTGTGTGCGAGGCTTTTCTCCACGTCACTCCATACTTCGGCTTATGGCTCAAGACCTTCAATGTGAAGCCGTAGATGATCGAGGGGCGACATGCAAAGTGCGGAGGTGCCATAATAAGCAGGAACGCCGATGCCCCATGGCCAGAGGGCTCTTTCCCAGAAGTATCCGATGTATGGCAATGAAGGTGGTTTTATGTCACGGCTCCCAGAGGCACAAAGTGGTTGGCCGCCCCGAGTTCCGCTCGGGCCTACCGTCACAATTGGCATCAAGGACCAACATAGGACGGAATTGGGGGCCCGCTGGCGATGTACCAATACTGCAGAGCCGCATCTGGGAGCTTCTTGAGAGGGGCATTAACCTTGTCAGCATAACTCAAGTAATGCTAATCCGACGGATGTTGCCGTGCCAACGCCGGCCTCTCCAGATGTGGGAGTTCAATCCAGAGGGTCCGTGGACTATTAAACACTTCTTCGGCCTAAAGCTCGAAGGGATGTGTAAATTATTCTTCGGACCACAATTAGAGTGTCCGGAAACCACCGAGGATGCGGGCCTAAGCTGCAATCGCCTAGATACCCAAGTAAGTAACCTTGATACCGGACACTTCGTTTATATTCGTCGTAGTTGTTATTCTGAAAATCTTCCGTGGCCAGGAATGGCTTAGCAAGGCGGAGAGAATCAGGTGTCCAGAGCCACTTCCCGAAGGTTCGCCTAGTCCAACCATTGCCAAGATGCTTCACCGGGTGCTCAGCAGAATGCCCTCGGGGAAAGACAAGGGGAAGAACAGAGAAGCCGAACTTCACACGCTGCGCATCAAAACCGGGGGAATTGTTATCTCCCCTGAGGAGGATAGTCGGGAAAGGGAGGCTAAAGCCTCCTCCCCGCGCGGGAAGAAGAGGGCCGCCTCTGAAGACTTGGAGACAGAGATGCCCAAGCAAGGGAAAAAGGTATCACCAGGAGGCTCTGCCCCGACAGGCTCCCTCACCGCGCCATGCCCGCCAACAGGCCAGCCCTCCACTGAGCTGTAAGTTAACCGTAAATTCGAAGGTATTATTTTTCTCCGAGTACACTAACCAGGATCCATTCTTTACAGTCCGGCTAGCGGCTCTTCTCAACAGAGTTCGTCTTCGGGGGATCTTCCTCCGGAGATGATGGAGAGTGAGACCCCACCAGCCTCTCCGCCTGATGAGGCAGGCGACACTGAGGTGTCATCACGGAGGAGTCCGAGTTTGCTGAAGTCAGAAGCTAATCCGTTAGGCGCCCTGAGCCCGGGGCGTTCGGCTCCCACGGGGGGCGATAAGAAGGGTTTGGCACAGTTCGGTGCCCGGCCGGACATACTGACGGGCCTTCTGGAGCGAGCTGCACTCTCGGAGGAGCACCGCTCATTAATGAGCACGATGCTCAAAAAGATTTCATCCGCCACAAGCGATTTGAATGAAGCATTTACGAGTCTACTCACAGGCTTTGAGGTATGTAGTGAAAAATACACAAATTTTTGGCAATGAGGCACGCGCTAGGTGTGCTCCATATGGATAGTATCCCATGAGACTCTGGTTGCCCGCCCTAGGCGGCAAAAGGAGGATCATATGGTGTAAGTACTGATTGTGCTATACATATGCGCAGGTATCTAAGGATCCTGTTGCCGAACAGTCTGTTGAAGTTGCCGAACTAAGGAGGCTAATTGGATCTATTGATGCCAATATCACGCTGGTGAACGAGCGGCTGAATGAGTCACAAGGAATGAGCTCTGCTTTCCTTAGTATGTTGTATAGGAAAATATGAGAGTGGCACAATATTAATGCAATATGTTTGGACTGCAGATGGTGCTGCTGCCGTGGAAGCCCTGAGGGCGGAACTTGCCCAGGCCAAGGAACAAGCCCGGGTTAGCAGTGCGGCTGCCCTAAAGGCGGCCGAAGAATTGAGAGCCGAATAGGCTGCTCATCGCCGAAGCAAGGGAAATATAGCCGAAATGGCTGTGGAGTTGAAAAATGCCGCCGACCGGTATGAACTCCTTGAAAAGGAGCATAAGGCTAGTTCGGCCGACCTAAACAAGGCATTTAATGCCACCAAGGAGATGCGGACCGAGGTCAGGGGTGTGCGGGAGGAGCTTCAACAGGCCGGTAAAATCGCGGCTGGGGGCTCCTACTTACTGCGGACGAAGTTTTTGGATCCGAAGTATGCTCCCCTGGATGGACGCTGGAGTCCTGCAGATGCGTATGCGGACTTGGCGAAGAGTACAGCCGATGCAGCCAAGTTTTTGGAGGATCAAGGTGATAAAGAAGTGGAGAAGCTTTTCTGGTCGCAATTCAATGCTCTCGCGTGCCCGCTGCCGTTAAGTGAGAAGATGGCTGCTGTAGCGGAGCTTCATAGGCTGTCCGGGCTTGCAATGCGGTCTGTAATAGACCATCTTTGGCCGAAGGGGCCTAAGCCGGACAGTTATTTTGGTTTGGTGCAATAATTTCTTGGGGCCGTGCCTTAGATCGATGCCATGAGGAGGTCAGCGTGCATAGAGGGTGCATGAATGGCTCTTGCCCGCGTTAAAGCCTATTGGACGGATATGGAGGCCACCATTGTAGCGACCCAGAATCCAGCGGGAGGCCAATATCTGGACGAGCACTACTTGGTGCAGGTAACAGAAGGTGCCCGCTTAATAGAGACACAGTGCTTGAAGAATGTCTTGTTCGAGTGACGAATCGAATCATTGTAAAAACAATGTTATTTTCGTTATAAGGCTATATTTATAGGGAAAACTTTGTTTTTGCCACTCTAGTTTTTGCCAACTTTGCTTATGCCACTCTATAATTTGACATTTCACTTTTGCCACTCTTAGCTTTTGACAATATACCACTTTTGCCATTCCGTGGCAAAAGCAAAAGTTTTAGAGTGGCAATTGTGATACATGTCAAAAGCTAAGAGTGGCAAAAGTGAAATAAAAAATTATCGTTTTTGCCACAAAATGGCATTTGTGATGTATTGTCAAAATCTAAGAGTGGCAAACGTGAGATGTCAAATTCTAGAGTGGCATAA
>NC_041383.1:678837357-678955562 GCF_002162155.2 Triticum dicoccoides | reverse complement strand
CCGGAAGTAAGTAGTCGTTGGCTTCAGCCCCCACACATACAGTGCGGGGGTGTTCGCGAAAAATATGCGTAATCACACTTGATCCAACATTTTGGTCCATTAAGGAGGTGATCACACGTCGAACTAGGCAACCGGACTATATAGCTGTAACACTTCCGCTTAGCCATGGGAGTCTAACGGTGGGGCTACTATGTAGCCCCTGGTACCTTCACGTGCATCCAAATACGGGCGCGTGTGTACATGACCGGGAAGCGGTCTTTAGTTAATGCGGAGTGATCTGAAAGATTCCGATAAGTCTTCGAGTGGTTGAACAGTCTCGCGCTGTATCATGACAGTCAGTTTTCGGCTTTCTCTAATGAGGTGCTCATCCGGAATAACCAGGGCACAATCGCAGTAGTTCTCCTTTGGCCGCCTTAGCCGATAAGAACGTAACATAAGGCGGCAAACCCAGGAGCCGGGCAAACCCAACATTTGACCAAAGACATGACTCGGAGCTGATGCACATAAGGTCAAACTCGTGACGCCGAACACGCCCGAAGGTATTTGGACTTTATAATAGAAAATGGGCTGAAGAATGCCCACTCATCATAAACCCTGTATTTCCAGGTACGTGCATTGGTCTGTCGTGGCGAAATGCCAACAACGGCAGTATCCTCCGTGGGTATGGAACCCCTGGGATGTTTAAACAACAAGAGGCAATAGAAAAGGTTTACACAGGGGCTTAATCTAAAGAGAAACCTTTTGGGCGGGGCCCTGCTGCACGTCTCCGCCTTTGTCTCCGTTGTGCCATATCCTGGAAGGGTATCGCGCGAATGTTGTCTGTAAAAAGAAAAACTCGTGTAGGAGAGTACAACGTAAGTATGCGATGGATAGTAAAAGTGTAAGATGTTAGGCTGCCTATAAGGTTGAGCCAAGCGTGGGGCTATATTAAATATTTATAGCCACCGGTGTCCTCTATGGGATTGCATATATGGTGCCCTGGTCCAGTTTTATCGGGGCTGCCGGACTCGTCTAACCGTGTGTGTGGTCTTAATGACCAGTCATGCTTTCTGATACTGGAGGCCGCTTATAGTCCGGTTGCTAGGGCCATCGTGTGTTCCTCTGCGCGTGAAGGGCGCTCTGTGTTTCTGTTAACGGTGATGATGCCACGTGGACCGGGCATCTTGAGTGTAAGGTAGGCATAGTTCGGTAATGCGTTGAAGCGGGCGAAGGCCGTTCTTCCAAGCAATGCATGATAGCCGCTTTGGAAGGGTGCGATGGTGAAGAGTAGTTCTTCGCTTCTAGATTTGCCTGGGGAGCCGAATGTTACCTCCAGTACAACGGAGCCCCTGTCGTGGGCTTCAACGCCTGGTACCACCCCTTCAAAGGTGGTGTTACTTTGGCTAATTCTGGATGGGTCTATCCCCATCCTGCGGATAGTGTCCTCGTATATTAAATTGATACTGCTGCCGCCGTCCATGAGGACGTGGGTGAGATGGTATCCGTCAATTATTGGGTCAAGCACCAAGGTCTCTTATCCTTCGCGCCGAATACTAGTTAGGCAGTCCGTGTGATCGAAAGTGATCGGACAAGCCATCCAGTAGTTAGGTGTGGGTACGATGGGCTCTATACCGTACGCGTCTCTGAGCGCGCGTTCGTGCCTTCTCGTGGATGTGCGATTCACGTGGATCATATTTACTATTTTAACCTTTGGTGGGAATTTTTTCTGTCCCCCAGTGTTCGGCTGGCTAGGTTCATCCTCGTCTTCACTTGGTGTTTCCCTTCCCTTGTGTTCGGCATTTAATTTGCCGGCCTGCTTGAAGACCCAGCACTCTCTGTGTGTGTGGTTTGCAGGTTTGTCGGGGGTGCCATGAATTTGGCACAGTCTGTCCAGGACTCTGTTCAGACCGGACGATCCCTCTTTACTGCCTTTAAATGGCTTCTTTTGCTAATCGGGTCGAGAGCACCTGAATCCAGCGTTGACCGTTGTGTTGTTCGGGCTCTCTTCCTTGTTTTGGCGTTTGTTTTTATTACGCCGTGGCTTCTCGTTGCCGTCCCTTATTTCGGATGTGCTTGGGTCGCTGGTGCCTTTACGGGCCAACCAGCTATCTTCGCCCGCGCAAAAGCGGGTCATAAGGCTTGTTAGGGCTGCCATTGTCCTTGGCTTTTCTTGGCCGAGGTGTCTGGCGAGCCACTCGTCGCGGATGCTGTGTTTGAATGCCGCTAACGCTTCGACGTCCGGACAATCGACAATTTGATTCTTCTTAGTGAGGAATCTGTTCCAAAGCTTGCAGGCGGACTCTCCGGGCTGTTGGATTATGTGATTTAAATCGTCCGCATCCGGAGGCCGGACATAAGTCCCTTGAAAATTGGCCCTAAAAGCATCCTCGAGTTCCTCCCAACTCCCAATTGAATTTTCGTGGAGGCTCTTCAACCAGTGTCGAGCTGGTCCCTTCAACTTGAGGGGAAGGTATTTGATGGCGTGGAGGTCATCCCCACGAGCCATGTGAATATGCAGGATAAAATCCTCGATCTAGACCCCTGGGTCTATCGTTCCGTCGTATGCCTCTATGTTCATAGGTTTAAAACCCTGTGGTAATTCATGGTCCAGTAATTCTTCGATGAAGAATAGGGGGTGACCAGCCCCTCTGTATCTAGACGTGCTGTGGCATGTCGTCGGCAGTTGTTTTGTCCGGTGTTTATTCCGAACTGGTATTTGGTTGGTAGGATCGTTTTGGTGACCATAGTCCCTCGCCGGGGTGTGTCCTTTAGATTCGTAGATGGACCTGGCCGCGCCGACTTTCTTATCCAGGTGCTCGCGTAAATCATGCGTGGCATCGGTAGCCGCTCTGTTGCGATTATGAAGCGGTGCGTCCAGTCTCCTGGTCGTGTTATTCTTTGGTGGGGCAGCTTTGTTATCAAATTCTGGCAGTAGCTTGCGTTTTGGATAGCTCTTTGTATGGCGATCGTCACTGTATCTTTCTTCAATGTCTAGCACTTTATTCCATCTGCGATTGAGCGTTTCCTGGGCGGCTTTTAGCCGTTGCTTTTGCTTCTTTAGACTTGTTGCAGTGGCCATAAGCCCTCTGTGGAGGTTATCTCGTCCCATGCGTTTTTCGGGGATGATGAATGCATCATCGTCCGGACTGTGTTCCTGTCCTGGGGCGGTTTGATGAACTCGTCCCTCGGGATCATTGTGATCAGGCGTCTGCTCCGAACTTGGTTTGGCGTGACCTGGCTCATCCTGCTCCATCGCTGGGTTCGTATGGTCATTGTTGCCTTCAGAGTTGACTGGTGTGTCGATCTTTCTGGCGCTCTTCTCGCTATTTTTACTGTTGTTGGACTTTGAGCGGCGTCTGCGCCGTTGTTTTGGCTTTTCCCGGGGGTTTTATCTTCCGGATTGCCGCTGTCATCCTCCTTGGGTGTGTCCACCATGTATATATCGTGTGACGAGGTAGTCGTCCAGCGCCCTAGAGATTCTGAATCTTCTCCTGCATCGTCGTCCATACCGTCGATGCCTTCGGAGTCGAAGTCAAGCACGTCCGTTAAATCATCAACCGTGGCAATGAAGTGGGTGCTGGGTGGGCAACGAATTCCTTCGTCGCCTGCTTCCCACTCGAGCCGGACATAGTTCGGCCAAGAGTCTCCTGTCAAAGAGAGAGATTTTAACGAGTTGAGCATGTCGCCAAAGGGCGAGTGCTGGAAGATATCCGCAGCAGTAAACTCCGTTATCGGGGCCCAACCTGGCTCGGTTGGCTCGGGGCGCGCGGACTGGAACCAACAACCGGATACGCGTCCGTGGGTCCGGAGTCACAGGCCTCCGCAGAGGTGAGACCTGTGTTCGGCTCCACCGCTGATGAGTGTGCGGCCTACGGGGCGGGGTCCATCCCTCCGTCCTTAGGCAATGCAGCCTGCTCCGGATTTAGGTCCGAGGCTACTGCCGGGGTCATATCCCGAGCATTGTCTGACAGCAGGTTTAAGCCGTGCTCATCGTGACTGTCCGGTCCTCCTGGCACAGGCCCGAACCCGTCGAAGATCAAGTCTCTGCAAATGTCCGCCGTGTAGTTCAGGTTTTCAAAACTTATTTGGTGGCCAGGGGCGTAGCTGTCGATCTGCTCCAGATGGCCAAGCGAATTAGCCCGCAGTGCAAAGCCGCCAAACACAAAGATCTGTCTGGGGAGAAAAGTTTCACCCTGGACCATGTCGTTGATGATGATTGAGGGAGCCATCGAGGCTTGCAACGACGACACAGAGGAACTCTCAATGAAAGCACCAATGTCGGTGTCAAAACCGATGGATCTCGGGTAGGGGGTCCCGATCTGTGCGTCTTAGGCTGATTGTAACAGGAAGCAAGGGACACAATGTTTACCCAGGTTCGGGCCCTCTTGATGGAGGTAAAACCCTAATTCCTTCTTGATTAATATTGACGATATGAGTAGTACAAGAGTAGATCTACCACGAGATCATAGAGGCTAAACCCTAGAAGCTAGCCTATGATGATTATGATTGTAATTGTGATCGGCCTTCTAAGGACCAACCTCTCCGGTTTATATAGACACCGGAGAGAGCTAGGGTTTACATGGAGTCGGTTACAAGGAAGGAAATATAATATCCGGATCGCCAAGCTTGTCTTCCACGCAAAGGATAGTCCCATCCGGACACGAAACGGAGTCTTGAGTCTTGTATCTTCACGCTCCAATAGTCCGGACGATGTATATAGTCCGGCTGTCCAGATACCCCCTAATCCAGGACTCCCTTAGCCGTCTCTAAAGCATAACCCCAAAATGATAGTGGTAAATCAGTAAGAGACATCATGGATTGCACCATATCTAGTAAAGTACGATTACGATGTTCGGACACACCATTTCGTTGTGGTGTTCCGGGTGGCGTGAGTTGCGAAACTATTCCGCATTGCTTCAAATGCAAACCAAACTCGTAACTCAAATATTCTCCTCCATGATCAGATCGTAGAAATTTTATTTTCATGTTATGATGATTTTCCACTTCACTCTGAAATTCTTTGAACTTTTCAAATGTTTCAGACTTGTGTTTCATCAAGTAGATATACCCATATCTGCTCAAATCATCTGTGAATGTGAGAAAATAACGATACCCGCCACGAGCCTCAATATTCATTGGACCACATACATCAATATGTATGATTTACAACAAATCAGTTGCTCGCTCCATAGTTCCGGAGAACGGCATTTTAGTCATCTTGCCCATGAGGCACGGTTCACAAGTACCAAGTGATTCATAATAAAGTGATTCCAGAAGTCCATCAGTATGGAGTTTCTTCATGCGCTTTACACCACTATGACCCAAACGGGAGTGCCACAAATAAGTTGCACTATCATTATAAACTCTGCATCTTTTGGCTTCAACATTATGAATATGTGTATCACTACTATCGAGATTTAATAAAAATAGACCACTCTTCAAGGGTGCATGACCATAAAAGATATTACTCATATAAATAGAACAACCATTATTCTCTGATTTAAATAAATAACCGTCTCGCATCAAACAAGATCCAGATATAGTGTTCATGCTTAACGCTGGCACCAAATAACAATTATTCAGGTCTAAAACTAATCCCGATGGTAAATGTAGAGGTAGCGTGCCGACCGCGATCACATCGACTTTGGAACCATTTCCCACACGCATCGTCACCTCGTCCTTAGCCAATCTTCGCTTAATCCGTAGTCCCTGTTTCGAGCTGAAAATATTAGCAACAGAACCAGTATCAAATACCCAGGTGCTACCGCGAGCATTAGTAAGGTACACATCAATTACATGTATATCACATATACCTTTGTTCACCTTGCCATCATTCTTATCCGCCAAATACTTGGGGTAGTTCCGCTTCCAGTGTCCAGTCTGCTTGAAGTAGAAGCACTCAGTCTCAGGCTTAGGTCCAGACTTGGGTTTCTTCTCTTGAGCAGCAACTTGTTTGCTGTTCTTCTTGAAGTTCCCCTTCTTCTTCCCTTTGCCCTTTTTCTGGAAACTGGTGGTCTTATTGACCATCAACACTTGATGCTCCTTCTTGATTTCTACCTCCATAGTCTTTAGCATTGCGAAGAGCTCGGGAATAGTCTTGTCCATCCCTTGCATATCATAGTTCATCACGAAGCTCTTGTAGCTTGGTGGTAGTGATTGAAGAATTCTATCAATGACACTATCATCAGGAAGATTAACTCCCAGTTGAATCAAGTGATTATTATACCAAGACATTTTGAGTATATGTTCACTGCCAGAACTATTCTCCTCCATCTTACAGCTATAGAACTTATTGGGGACTTCATATCTCTCAATCTGGGCATTTGCTTGAAATATTAACTTCAACTCCTAGAACATCTCATATGCTCCATGACGTTCGAAACGTCGTTGAAGCCTCGCTTCTAACCCGTAAAGCATGGCACACTAAACTATCGAGTAGTCATCAGCTTTGGTCTGCCAGACGTTCTTAACGTCGTCAGTTGCATCTGCAGCAGGCCTGGCACCCAGCAGTGCTTCCAGGACGTAATTATTCTATGCAGCAATGAGGATAATCCTCAAGTTATGGACAGAGTCCGTGTAATTGCTACCATCATCTTTCAACTTAGTTTTCTCAAGGAATGCATTAAAATTCAACGGATCAATAGCACGATCCATCTATCTACAACAAACATAGACAAGCAAAATACTATCAGGTACTAAGTTCATGATAAATTTAAGTTCAATTAATCATATTACTTAAGAACTCCCACTTAGACAGACATCTCTCTAGTCATCTAAGCGATCACGTGATCCAAATCAACTAAACCATGTCCGATCATCACGTGAGATGAAGTAGTTTCAATGGTGAACATCACTATGTTGATCATATCTACTATATGATTCACGTTCGACCTTTTGGTCTCCGTGTTCCGAGGCCATACCTGTATATGCTAGGCTCGTCAAGTTTAACCTGAGTATTCCGCGTGTGCAACTGTTTTGCACCCGTTGTATTTGAACATAGAGCCTATCACACCCGATCATCATGTTGTGTCTTAGCACGAAGAACTTTTGCAACGGTGCATACTCAGGGAGAACACTTCTTGATAATTAGTGAGAGATCATCTTAAAATGCTACCGTCAATCAAAGGAAGATAAGATGCATAAAGGATAAACATCACATGCAATCAATATAAGTGATATGATATGGCCATCATCATGTTGTGCTTGTGATCTCCATCTCCGAAGCACCATCGTGATCACCATCGTCACCGGCGCGACACCTTGATCTTCATCGTAGCATCATTGTCATTTACACCATCTATTGCTTCTACGACTATCGCTACCGCTTATAGTGATAAAGTAAAGCAATTACAGGGCGTTTCCATTTCATACAATAAAGTGACAACCATATGGCTCCTAGCAGTTGCCGATAACTTCGGTTACAAAACATGATCATCTCATACAATAAAATATAGCATCACGTCTTGACCATATCACATCACAACATGCCCTGCAAAAACAAGCTAGACGTCCTCTACTTTGTTGTTGCAAATTTTACGTGGCTGCTACGGGCTGAGCAAGAACTGTTCTTACCTACGCATCAAAACCACAACGATAGTTCGCCAAGTTAGTGCTATTTTAACCTTCGCAAGGACCGGGCGTAGCCAAACTCGGTTCAACTAAAGTTGGAGAAACAGACACCCGCCAGCCACCTATGTGCAAAGCACGTCGGTAGAACCAGTCTCGTGTAAGCGTATGCGTAATGTCGGTCCGGGCCGCTTCATCCAACAATACCGCTGAACCAAACTATGACATGCTGGTAAGCAGTATGACTTGTATCGCCCACAACTCACTTGTGTTCTACTCGTGCATATAACGTCTATGCATAAAACCAGGCTCGGATGCCACTGTTGGGGAACGTAGTAATTTCAAAACAATTCCTACGCACACGCAAGATCATGGTGATGCATAGCAACGAGAGGGGAGAGTGTTGTCCACGTACCCTCGTAGACCAAAAGCGGAAGCGTTAGAACAACGCGATTGATGTAGTCATACGTCTTCACGGCCCGACCGATCAAGCACCGAAACAACGACACCTCCGAGTTCTAGCACATGTTCAGCTCGATGACGATCCCTGTACTCCGATCCAGCAGAGTGTCGGGGAACAGTTCCGTCAGCACGACGGCGTGGCGACGATCTTGATATTCTACCGTCGCAGGGCTCCGCCTAAGCACCACTACAATATTATCGATGACTATGGTGGAGGGGGGAACCGCACACGGCTAAGAGATCAAGAGATAAATTGTTGTGTCTAGAGGTGCCCCTTGCCCCCGTATATAAAGGAGCCAAGTGGGAGGGGGCGGACGGCCAAGGAGGGGTGTGTCGGCGTTCTGGGAACGAGGGTCCCCAGACTTGCCTGCCTGTGGCCTGCGGCGTGGATCAAGTGGGGGCACAATGCATCCCAGCTCCATCAACTCAAGCTCAAGTCCTTCGCGAGGGGCCAAGCCTCGCGGGGCGGACGACAGGGAGCTTCCTCAGGAGCAGCCTCCTCAAGCAGGCTCGCGAGGAGGTGGAGAGATCAAGGCGGGGCACCTCCCGAGGGGCCCGTGACGCAAGCCATGACGATCGAAGGCCAGGCGGGTGCCAGGCGGGCGCCGGCCTACGCAGTGTCCTTGTTTCCCTTTCGGTGAAAAGGGGGCAAGCACAGGCCAAGGCATCAGGCAAAGGTTACCGTTTTGGTGCAACAAGACCAAGACCAGCAGAACGGCAGGACGGAGGTCATCGTGGAGCCCAGGGCGGCGTCATCGTCAGGACCTTTGGCAGCCGAAGACCAACTTTAGTCAGGATAAGTGTACCAGATGTTCCCCTTCAAAATGGCCAATTGTTGGCGCCCTTCCCGCTCATTATTTGGGAAGAGGCTCAGGGCCTCCGCCTATAAATAGGACTAGCCACCCACAGGGTAGAGGCATCTAGAGATCAACCAGAGAGAGAGAGAGAGAAGCGAGTGAACTCACCCAAGCAGTTCATCGCACTGGCTCAAGAACAGCCCCTCACGAGGCTGTTCTCCCTTTGTACTGTTCACTATCAGCCCCTGAGGCAATCCACCACACCACACACTAGAGTAGGGTATTACACCACAATGGTGGCCTAAACTAGTATACATCTCGTGTCCCTTGTGTTTTCATCTTTCTTGCTTAGATCTTTGCGCGACTTCGAGACGTGAGCTGGTAGGGGAGAGATCTTCGTGCGCATCCCAGTGTTCGAACCTCAAGGGTCTGCCAGAACCCGAAATTCGACATTTGGCGCGCCAGGTAGGGGTGCACCGGAATCTTTTCTTCCGCTAGCCGCGTGTGATCTTCCGCTGTGACCATGGCTGACGCTCGCCGAGCGTCGGGCTGCTCTCGCCACCCGCGTCACCTCGACAGCACCCGTCGGTCGACGCCCCCGTCGTTCCCCGTCGCCTGCCGCCAACGGCGCCACTGGCCCGGCGGGGAACGAGCAGCAGGCCTCATCCATGCACCCTCTGGTGCGACGTGATGGCCGCACCGCCACCCCGTCACCAACTCCGCCCTGATCGTCGTCTCGTGCCCGTCGCGCCCCCACGGAAGCGCCGCCCGCTCCAACAACCGACGCCGATGCTGGGGCCAGGGGGCTCCGAGCCTTGGCCCCCACCTTGCGGCAGGTGCGGTGGCCACCCAAGTTCAAGCCCGAGATGCCACCGCGCTACAACGGCGCGGTGGACCCGCTGGTTTTCCTACTGGCATACGAGGAGGCTGTCCTCAAGGCTGGGGGCGACAACAGGGTGATGGCCAACTGGTTTCCCATGGCCCTCACTGGCGTCCCGCGCATGTGGCTGCTCCACCTACCGACGGCTTCTGCGACCTCCTGGGAGGAGCTGCGCAGCCTCTTCCTCGCCCGTTACGCTGCGCCAGCACCCCCGGTCGTCGCAGCTCTCCTGGGCGGCTCGCAGGCGCCGCCCGCGAGCCGCCACATCAAGCCATTCACCCGCCAGATCGGTGTCGCCTCCAAGCGCCAGGGAGCTCCCCCAGGTTGGGTGGCGCCCGAGGTCGATCTGACCTTCAACTCGAATGATCGCCCCTCCAACCCCGCCGGTTCGGGTGCGCTCCCGATGCTGTGCACCCCCACCATCTGCCAAGTGACCGTCACCAGGACCCTCATCGACGGTGGAGCTGGCCTCAACATGCCCTCAGTGGAGGCCTTTAGCCTCCTCCACGTGCCACTCGAGCGGCTTCAGCCCAGCAGGCCCTTCTCGTGCGTCGGAGCGGTTCCACTGTCTCCTTAGGGCAGATCCGCCTCCCGGTGACCTTCGGCACCTACGACAACTTCCACACAGAGCTGATCAACTTCGACATCGCCCCCATCGGCCTCCCCTACAGCGCCATACTCGGCTACCCGGCCTTGGCCCGGTTCATGGCAACGACTCACCCAGCTTACAACCTCATGAAGATGCCCGGGAGCAGCGGCGTCCTCACCGTGTCAGGAGACACAAGAGATGCACTGCAGGCACTCAAGCTTGCCTTCAAGACAGCCGCGACAGCACAGCCTGCCAGCTCCGATGCCCCTGAGCCCAAGGGGGACACACCGGCCAAGAAGAGGCAGGTATTCACCCAAGACAAGGCGGAAACCAAGAAGGTACCGGTCGACGAGGACGGGTCCACTAACGCCACCTTCACCATAGGCGCCAACCTCGAACCCGAGCAGGAGGAGGCCTTGGTGCAGTTCCTGCACGCAAACAAGAAGGTGTTTGCTTGGGAACCTGATCAGCTAGCAGGGGTCCCGAGGGGCGTGATTGAGCATCACCTCAACGTGTGCCCCAACGTGCGCCCCGTGAAGCAGAAAGCGAGGCGGCATTCCACTGAGAAGCAAGCTTTCATCGTCCAAGACACCCGTAAGCTAGAGGCGGCAGGGGTTATTCACAAGGTCCGCTACCCAGATTGGTTGGCTAACCCGGTTGTCGTGCCAAATAAGGGAGGAAAGGAACACATGTGTGTCGACTTCACCAACCTCAAGAAGGCCTGCCCGCAGGATCCATTTCCGCTTCCTCGCATCGACCAGATCGTCGACTCCACTGCTGAGTGTGACCTGTTATGCTTCCTAGATGCCTTCTCGGGCTATCACTAGATCAAGATGGCGGTAGAAGACGTGGAGAAAACGGCTTTCCTGACCCCGTGTAGAGTGTACTGCTATACATGCATGCCGTTTGGGCTGCACAACGCAGGTGCGACCTTTCAGCGGCTGATGCACATCGTCTTGGGTCGGCAGCTCGGGAGGAATGCTGAGGCTTACGTTGATGACATTGTGGTGAAGTCTCGGGAGGCAAAAACCCTGATACAGGACTTGGAGGAAACCTTCACGAGCCTCAATGAGGTGGACCTATGGCTCAACCCGGAGAAGTGCGTGTTTGGAGTCCCCTCGGGCAAGCTCCTGGGTTTCCTCGTATCTCACAGGGGCATCGAGGCCAACCCGGAGAAGGTCAAAGCAGTTGAGGACATGAGCCCGCCGAAGACCCTCAGAGAGATGCAGAAGCTCACCGGGCGTGTGACCGCGCTAGGACGCTTCATCTCCAAGCTGGGGGAACGAGCACTGCCCTTCTTCAAGCTGATGAAGAAGAAGGGCCCCTTTGAATGGACTGAAGAGGCCGGCAAGGCGTTCTAGGATCTCAAGAGGTACTTAACCAGCCCTCTGTTGATGGTAGCCCCACGTCCTTGAGAGCCCCTGGTGCTCTACCTTGCAGCCACCCCCTACTCCGCCAGCGCAGCCCTGGTGGCGGTCAGGGAGGAGCATCGGACCAAGTCTGCAACAACCATCCGGGTCGAAGCAAAGCAAAGCCAACAAGGCTTCACGGAGACCGCGACCATAGCCGAAAAGGATCAGCCGCAGCGGGGGAGCACACCCGGAACAGAAGAGGCCCCTCCAAGCGATAAATCACTGGGGGCTCCATCGTCTCAGGAGGCACCCCAACCTCCGGAGGACGCAAGCAGCGCCAGCACTCTCAACCTTGTCAAGCACCCCGTGTACTTCGTCAGCACGGTGCTACGAGACACAAGGGCGTGGACCCCATGCCTCAAAAACTCCTCCTCGCGCTGCTGGTGGCCTCACGCAAGCTGCGGCACTACTTCCAAGGCCATCCCATCAAGGTCGTCTCAGCATACCCCTTGGAAAGGGTACTCAGGAGCCGCAACTCAGCTGGGAGAGTCGCTGAGTGGAACATCGAGCTGCAAGCGTTTCAGCTAGAGTTTAGCAAGACCAGGGTCATTAAGGGGGCTGCACTCGCGGACTTCGTGGCGGAATGGGCAGAGGCGCCAGGCCTCGAGGCTGGTGAGGATCGATCGCTTTCCCCGGGAAGCGAGGCACCAGACGGCGGGGTCATGTACTTCGACGGGGCGTTCTCCCGACACGGCGCGGGGGCTGACGCGGTGCTCGTATCCCCCACTCAAGACAAGCTCTACTATGCCATACAACTCTGTTTCCAGCATAGAGAAAAGGTCTCCAAGAACATAGCAGAGTACGAAGGCCTGATAGCGGGCCTGGAAGCTGCAGTCGCCTTGGGGGTAAAGCGCCTCACCATCAAGGGCGATTCACAGGTCCTCGTGAACTTCTCCAACAAAGTATACGAGCCGAAGGACGAGCACATGGAAGCCTACCTCGCGGAGGTCCGCAGGATGGAGAAGCGGTTCTGGGGGCTGGAGTTGCAGCATGTGCCTCGCGACACCAATCAGGAGGCTGATGACATCGCCAAGAGGGCATCCAGGCGGCTGCCTCAGGAGCCTGGCGTCTTCGAGGAGCGACTCTTCAAGCCCTCAGCGGCGCCATCACTATCAAGCACGGCACAACCTCCGGAAGAGCTCCCTCAGCCGCCTGCCTCAGGAGCCCCGGTCTATGGCCCAGCCTCAGGGGCACGCCTACTCCTGGCGTTGGAGCCTCAGGACAGATGCTGGATCGCAGAGCTCAGGAACTACCTGACACAAGGGACCTTGCTGGAGAAGGAGGAGGAAGCGGAGTGTGTGGCGCGGCAGGCCACAGCCTATTGCATCAAGGAAGGAGAGCTCTACCGAAGGCGACCAAATGACGTGTCCCTACGTTGCATTTCCAGAGAGCAAGGGAAGGAGCTGCTGGCAGACATACATGGTGGAGACTGTGGGCATCACTCATCATCACGGACCCTCGTTGGCAAGGCGTTCCATAGCGGGTTCAATTGGCCCACGGCACTTAGTGACGCCATGGAGCTGGTGAAGGCTTGTGAGGTCTGCCAATTCCATGCCAAGCAGATCCATCAGCTGGCGGGGGGTCTGCAGACCATACCCCTTTCATGGCCGTTCGTAGTCTAGGGGCTGGACATCCTAGGCCCGTTCCCTCGGGCGCCGGGGGGCTATCGCTATCTCTATGTCGCCGTGGACAAGTTCACCAAGTGGGCTGAGGTGGAAGCTGTCCGCACCATCCCCGCAGGGTCCGCGGTCAAGTTCATCAAGGGCCTCGTGAGCCGATTCGGAGTGCCTAACCGCATCATCACCGACAACGGTTCGCAATTCACTAGTAACCTCTTCAAAACATACTGTTCTAACCTTGGAACACAGATATGCTACGCTTTGATAGCGCACCCCCGGAGCAACGGTCAGGCCGAGCGAGCCAACGCAGAGGTCCTGAGGGGCCTCAAAACCGGGACCTTCAAGAAGAAGCTGGAGGCCTGTGGCAGGGGCTGGTACGACGAGCTCCAGTCCGTGCTATGGTGTATCCGCATGACCGCGGCCAAACCAACTGGCGAGACTCCGTTCTTCCTCGTCTACGGATCTGAGGCGGTCCTCCCTCACGAGGTCAGGCGTCATTCCGCACGGGTCCTGGCGTTCGACGAGGCGCAGCAGGACGCCATGCGGGGGACAGATCTCATGCAGGGGGAGGAACGTCGTCGAGAGGCCGCACTGCGAGCGGCAAGGTATCAATAGGCACTGCGGCGGTACCACTGCAGCAACATCCGCCCCAGGACTCTTGAGGTAGGGGACCTCGTGCTCAGGCGGGTCCTCTCTAGGGAAGGGTTGCACAAGCTCTCTCCCATGTGAGAGGGCCTGTTCAAGGTTTTTCATGTTTCCAGGCCCGGCTCCGTGCGCTTAGAGACCCAAGAGGGAGTACCCATCCAGAACGTGTGGAACATTCAACATCTCCGGAGATTCTACCCCTGAACGAGGCCCAGTGCCTATGGAAAAGGCCCGGTGCATGTGAAGAAGGCCAACGCCTGTGAAGCTACCACATTTTGGAGAAGGCCCGGTGCCTGTGAAGAAGGCCAACGCCTGTGAAGCTACCGCATTTTGGAGAAGGCTCGGTGCCTGTGAAGAAGGCCAACGCCTGTGAAGCTACCGCGTTTTGGAGAAGGCCCGGTGCCTGTGAAGAAGGCCAATGCCTGTGAATCTCACCACCCGTGACACTCTCACGTAATAATGAGTGGGGCTGTACACGCCCCGGAGTCTCCGGAGTGCCGCCCTCGGGCCTCGAGGGGTCCTGCCCACGCCCAGTGGTAGCACTTAGCTCCGCGCTGGTGAGAAGACGTCGAAGACTAGATTATGCGCCGGACGCGGCTTTTTCATTTCCTTTCTGCAGTTGGCTTGCTCTTTCCTATTTGGAGTTTTATCGAAGCCGTCCATGCCTCTGGCTCGAGCCCCCCTTTCTCCTTTTTTGCTCACCTGCTTTGGCTTTCCCTCACGCAAGTCTCGCGAGGAAGGTGCGCGGGTGCCCTCGCGAGCATTTGCTGCCTTAGTCGCCTAAAGCTCTCCTATCCGGGTCCGCTGAGGGAGCACCACTCCCAGTCCTTGCCCCACGGGCATCGTGACGCGAGCACGAGACCTGGGTCGGTCGCCCTCGCAATCGAACCAAAAGCTACCCCTCTTGACTAATCCCTACAGGACATAAAAGGCACGGCAAGGCCTCGACCTCCGGAGGTAAAGACCGCTACAAGCCTCCACGGGTTAAGTAACTCCCGGACACGGGTACATGACACGGAAACGTAGCACGGAAATAGCAGAAACAACACGACAATTAGCAATGACGGTTCAACATGCCCCCGCGGGGCCCTACACTACTTCCTATTTTTGCAGGAAAGAAAGAAAGGCAAAACAGGCATGAGTAGCTCGGCACCAGCCCATGACAAGGGCTCGTACTGCCTCCGGAGCTCGGCCAGATTCCCTCTTCTCGCTTCACCGGGACGCGACGGCGGACCGGCCCACTACCTTCCCCCAGGTGGGCGCGACGACACGGGGGCTGGTCGCAGCCCCCGCTGGAGGAGCTGCTGCCCGAAGGAGAGTCGCCAAAGCTCGGCGAGCCCCGGGCGCTGTAACCCACGCGCCTGCCGTCATCCTCGCCCTGATCAACGCCAAGGCAGGCGCCCTGCCACGGTCATCGTCTTCGTGGCAGCACCCTGCACGGCGACCGTCTTCCCCGAACACCCTCACGTAGAGGGTGGCGTCACCATCGAACCTGAAGTGCAGGGTGCACCGCCGGCCTAGGCCATGCTTGCGGGCAAAAGTTTGCCAGCCGCGGGTTAGGGCCAAACCCCCGGCGGTGGAAACCTCCAGCGAAGACCAGGAGGCCCTACTGCAGCAGTCGTCCGCCTGAAGCCAGAGGCCACCTGGAGCACCGGCCGGAAGCTCACCTATGAAGAAGCGAGGAAGCTAGAGCCAAGTGCTGGTCGGGTCCACCGACCAGACGATGAACTCTGGCAGCACTTCCACCGAGCGGAAGCGTGGTCTGGGGGGCCGCGTAGCCACAGCGTGCCTCCCGTCGACGACCGAGCGCTTGTCACCACGCAGGGAGCCACCTCCGCGACCGCAGGAAGCCACCACGGGGGACGCAGGGTGCTTGCGGGGGCGGCCCCGACCGTGCTTGGTCGGAGGAGAGTCAGGCCCTTCCTGGCGAGCCTTTCCCTTCTCCGCGGCCAAGAACCTCTTTGGTGGAGCCATGGAGATAGCGAGCAGTCGGAGCGAAGAAGAGGAGGAGCAGCAGAGGGAGACGAACTGGAGTGGCTTGCGCCGTTCCGCACTTATAGCCGGAGGAGGCCAACCGTCGGCCTCCATGATCGCAGTAATCATGACCCGTCTTTGCATGCAGGGACTTGTCAAGTTGTGCGGTTGCCGAGGCGTCGTGGGGAAGCGGAGACGCCCACGTCCAATCAACCGCCACACGGCGTCCAATGCCGCAGGCTATTGTGGCCCACGACGCTTTGTACTTGCCCCTTCGCTTCTCTGCTAAGCCAAGTCCAGGCGCGCCTTGGGCCCGTGGGCTACTGTCGGCGTTCTGGGAACGGGGGTCCCCAGACTTGCCTGCCTGCAGCCTGCGGCGTGGCTCAAGTGGGGGCACAATGCAGCCCAGCTCCATCAACTCAAGCTCAAGACCCTCGCGAGGGGCCAAGCCTCGCGGGGCGGATGATAGGGAGCTTCCTCAGGAGCAGCCTCCTTAGGCAGGATCATGAGGAGGCGGAGAGATCTAGGTAGGGCACCTCCCGAGGGGCCCGTGACGCAAGCCATGACGATCGGAGGCCAGGCGGGTGCCAGGCGGGCGCCGGCCTGCGCAGTGTCCTTGTTTCCCTTTCGGTGCAAAGGGGGCAAGCACAGGCCAAGGCATCATGCAAAGGTTACCGTTTCGGTGCAACAAGACAAGGACCAGCAGAACAGCAGGATGGAGGTCATCGTGGAGCCCAGGGCGGCGTCACCGTCAGGACCTTTGGCAGCCGAAGACCAACTTTAGTCAGGATAAGTGTACCAGATGTTCCCCTTCAAAATGGCCAATGGTTGGCGCCCTTCCCGCTCATTATTTGGGAAGAGGCCCAGGGCCTCCGCCTATAAATAGGACTAGCCACCCACAGGGTAGAGGCATCTAGAGATCAACCAGAGAGAGAGAGAGAAGCGAGTGAACTCACCCAAGAAGTTCATCGCACTGGCTCAAGAATAGTTCCTCGCGAGGTTGTTCTCCCTTTGTACTGTTCACTATCAGCCCCTGAGGCAATCCACCACACCACACACTGGAGTAGGGTATTACACCACAATGGTGGCCTGAACCAGTATAAATCTCGTGTCCCTTGTGTGTTCATCTTTCTTGCTTAGATCTTTGCGAGACTTCGAGACGTGAGCTGGTAGGGGAGAGATCTTCGTGCGCACCCTAGTGTTCGAACGTCAAGGGTCTGCCGGAACCCGAAATCCGACAGGGCGCGCCAAGGGGAGTCCTACTCCCATCGGGAGTAGGACTCCTCCTTTCCTTGTTGGACTAGGAGAAGGGGGGAAGGAGGAGGGAGAGAGGAAGGAAGGGGGGGGGGGGCGCCGCCCCCTCTCCTTGTCCTATTCGGACTATGGGGAGGGGCATGCGGCCCTGCCCTGGCCTCCTCTCCTCTTCTCCACTTAGGCCCATGTAGGCCCATTAAGCCCCCGGGGGGTTCCGGTAACCTCCCGGTACTTCGGTAAAATCCCGATTTCACCCAGAACACTTCCGACATCCAAATATAGGCTTCCAATATATCAATCTTCATGTCTCGACCATTTCGAGACTCCTCGTCATGTCCCTAATCTCATCCGGGACTCTGAACAAACTTCGGTACATCAAAACTCATAAACTCATAATATAACTGTCATCGAAACCTTAAGCATGCGGACCCTACGGGTTCGAGAACTATGTAGACATGACCGAGACTCGTTTCCGGTCAATAACCAAAAGCGGAACCTGGATGCTCATATTGGCTCCTACATATTCTACGAAGATCTTTATCGGTCAAACCGCATAATAACATACGTTGTTCCCTTTGTCATCGGTATGTTACTTGCTCGAGATTCGATCGTCGGTATCCAATACCTAGTTCAATCTCGTTACCGGCAAGTCTCTTTACTCGTTTTGTAATGAAACATTCCGTAACTAACTCATTAGCTGCATTGCTTGCAAGGCTTATATTGATGTGCATTACCGAGAGGGCCCAGAGATACTTCTCCGACAATCGGAGTGACAAAACCTAATCTCGAAATATGCCAACTCAACATGTACCTTTGGAGACACCTGTAGAGCTCCTTTATAATCACCCAGTTACGTTGTGACGTTTGGTAGCAAACAAAGTGTTCCTCCGATAAACAGGAGTTGCATAATCTCATAGTTATAGGAACTTGTATAAGTCATGAAGAAAGCAATACCAACATACTAAACGATAAAGTGCTAAGCTAACGAAATGGGTCAAGTCAATCACATCATTCTCCTAATGATGTGATCCGGTTAATCAAATGACAACACATGTCTATGGTTAGGAAACATAACCATCTTTGATTAATGAGCTAGTCAAGTAGAGGCATACTACTGACATTAAGTTTGTCTATGTATTCACACATGTATCATGTTTCCGGTTAATACAATTCTAGCATGAATAATAAACATTTATCATGATATGAGGAAATAAATAATAACTTTATTATTACCTCTAGGGCATATTTCCTTCAGGAGGCAGGGGACACGATGTTTTACCTAGGTTCGGGCCCTCTCAATGGAGATAATACCCTATTTCCTGCTTGATTGATCTTGACGATATGAATATTACAAGAGTTGATCTACCACGAGATCGTAGAGGCTAAACCCTAGAAGCTAGCCTATGATTATGATTATCCTCTCCCAATGGACTGAACCCTCCGGTTTATATAGACACCGGAGGAGGGTAGGGTTACACAAAGTTGGTTACAAAGAAGGAGATCTAACATCCGGATCACAAAGCTTGCCTTACACGCAAAGGAGAGTCCCATCCGGACACGAGACGAAGTCTTGAGTATTGTATATTTATAGTCCAATAGTCCAACCAAAGTATATAGTCCGGCGATCTAGATACCCCTAATCCAGGACTCCCTCAGTAGCCCCTGAAGCAGGCTTCAATGATGATGAGTCTGGCGCGCAGATTGTCTTCGGTATTGCAAAGCGGGTTCCATATCCGAATACTCCAAAGTAAATCTCGAACACTTAAATCGTGTCCGGCTTTGCAAGACGATTTTCACATACCACCAAAGAGAGAACAATATTCCATGAACTGAATCCACTGATATATTTTTCATAACTCGATATCACATTGTGGTCCGGTCCTTTCTTGAACCGTTTCTCAACCAGCTACTGCGCATATTGCGAGGCGGTTTCCTGGGCATGTCCTATCGAAGAAGAGATCGTGTCCCCCTTATCACGGGACTTTCATCAATACGGTTGCGAGTATCCCAACCGTACCGCCAATCGCGGCGAGTGGGGAATGAGCAGGTTCCATCAGGCAAGTAGGGAGGCGCAAAAGATTTTATTGACTCTATAAGGAGATAATGCCTCTTCCTCTTTTCCCACGCCTTTTCCTTCTGCTCGTCCATTCCCTTTCGCTCGAGCCCTAGCGACCAAGCGCTTGTCTTCTCCACCAAAAATATGTTCTCTGAAGATGTCCGGATCCGGAGCAGGAGCTTGTCTTCTCTACCGTCCAGGAGAAGGATATGAAAAATATTTGAGAGGCCAGGCACTTGGCCAAGAAAATCGGCCACCGTCTTCCGACGGCGGGACAGATCGTCCCTAATCCAGAACCTCACAACAGGGTTGTGTTTATTCCTCATTTCGTCCAAAGGCTCGGGTTTCCCCTTCACCCATTTGTTCGCGGCATCATGTATTACTACGGTATTGATTTTCATGATATGTCCCCTAATTCTTTCCTTAACATCTCGACATTTATCGTCGCGTGTGAGGCCTTTCTCCGAATTTTGCCACACTTCGGCTTATGGCTGAAGATCTTCAATGTGAAGCCCAAGGTGGTGAACAACGAGCACGTCGAGTGCGGAGGTGCCATGGTGAGCAAGATGCCCAAGGTCACATGGC
The DNA here is from genome assembly GCF_002162155.2 of Triticum dicoccoides. Lineage (NCBI taxonomy): Eukaryota > Viridiplantae > Streptophyta > Magnoliopsida > Poales > Poaceae > Triticum > Triticum dicoccoides. The sequence goes on along the minus strand of NC_041383.1, from coordinate 678,935,744 downwards.
CGACATGTACCTTTAATGATTCCGTCAAGGAGTGGCAGCAGCAGTGGTTCTACATCAATGAGCCGCGTGGCAAAAAGTGGGCCGCTGCTCCCGAATTCAGATCCAGAGCCCCCCAGCGGCTCACTTCCTGGCCCGAGAAGGGCCTGAACTGGTCCTCATCCGATGAGCCATCGGTGCTCCAGACGCGCATCAAGGGCGTGGTAGACAAGGAAGTCAAACTCGTCAATGTAGTCCAGGTGATGTTAGTTCACCTGGTTCTTCCTTGCCAACACCGGACCTGTAATTTGTGGGAATATGACCCGGCCGAGCACCAGACCCTGCGGGAGCTCTACGACTCCTCACACAAGGATATATGGAAGGTGCTCTTCAAGTCCGGAAAACCGTGGCCGGACCCCGCCGAGGACCGAGGGTATCAACGGTCCCGCCCAGCCAGTCTGGTAAGTTATCGCCATGTTCTATCCATCCATGTTTACCTAGCATATCCCGAGGGAGGCGCTTTATCATGTTTTTCCACAATTACCCCAGGAATGTGTCGGTGTTCTGGGAACGGGGGTCCCCAGACTTGCTTCCTGCGGCCTGCGGCGTGGCTCAAGTGGGGGCCCAATGCAGCCCAGCTTCATCAGCTCAAGCTCAAGACCCTCGCGAGGGGCCAAGCCTCGCGGGGCGGACGACAGGAAGCTTCCTCAGGAGCAACCTCCTCAGGCAGTCTCGCGAGGAGGCAGAGAGATCAAGGCAGGGAACCTCCTGAGGAGCCCGTGACACAAGCCATGATGATCGAGACCAGGCGAGCGCCAGGAGGGCGCCGGCCTGCGCAGTGTCTTTGTTTCCCTTTCGGTGCAAAGGGGCAAGCACAGTCCAAGGCATCAGGCAAAGGTTACCATTTCGATGCAACAAGACCAAGAAGCAGAACGGCAGGATGGAGGTCATCGTGGAGCCTAGGCAGCGTCATCGTCAGAGCCTTTGGCAGCCGAAGACCAACTTTAGTCAGGATAAGTGTACTAGATGTTCCCCTTCAAAATGGACAATTGTTGGCACCCTTCCCGCTCATTATTTGGGAAGAGGCCCAGGGCCTCCCTCTATAAATAGGACTAGCCACCACAGGGTAGAGGCATCGAGAGAACAAATCGATCAGAGAGAGAGAGAGAAGCGACTGAACGCACCCAAGCAGTTCATCGCACCAGCTCAAGAACAACCCCTCGCGAGGTTGTTCCCCCTTTGTAATGTTCACCATCAGCCCCTGAGGCAATCCACCACACCACACACTGGAGTAGGGTATTACACCACAATGGTGGCCTGAACCAGTATATACCTCGTGTCCCTTGTGTGTTCATCTTTATTGCTTAGATACTTGCGATACTTCGAGACGTGAGCTGGTAGGGGAAAGATCTTCGTGTGCACCCCAGTGTTCGAACCTCAAGGGTCTGCCGGAACCCGAAATCCGACATTTGGCGTGCCAGGTAGGGGTGCACCAGAATCTTTCTTCCGCTAGTCGCGTCTGATCTTCCGTCGTGTCCATGGCTGACGCTCGCCAAGCTCGCGCCGAGCGTCGGGCTGCTCTCCCCACCCGCGTCTCCCAGACACCGCCCGTCGGCGGTCGCCCCCGTCGTTCCTCGTCGCCTGCCGCCAACGCCGCTACCAGCCCAGCGGGGAACGAGCAGCATGCTTCGTCCCTGCATCCTTCGGTGCGGCGCGATGGCCGCACCGCCACCCTGTCGCTTACTCCAGCCAGTTCGTCGTCCCACGCCCGTCGCGCCCCCACGGACACACACGCCGCGTTGCTCCTGGCACGTGAGCTCCTGCACTACCGTCCCGTCGACGACCTCTATGAATACTAGCTCGCCCGGATCACCGAGCTCGTCAGCGCCGCAGGGGGCTCTCCTATGTCGTCCCTCTCGCTGCCTCGCCCTCCATCCTGCGTAGGAGGCGAGGAGCAGGAGGTGCCTCCACCACCTCCTCCCCAAGAAGGCGCCCTGGCTCCAAGGAGCGCGGCCCCAGGATGAGACCCACCACATCCGGCGCCCGCGCGACAAGAAAGAAGCTGTTAAGAGATCCCTCGCCCCCAAGAAGGTGCTCGCGTGCTCCCAGCACCGGCGCGCCATGACCGCATCCCTGCACCGCCACGTCAAGACCCTGCACTGCTCCAGGCAGCGGTGCGCAGGAACCTCTAGGAGCAAGCCCGACATCAGCAAAGAGCTCCGGTGGCCACTGCAGGCTGCCGCGCCTTCACCTCCGAGCCGCATAGCGTCGCGTGGCCCGGCAAGTTCAAGCCGGACCTGCCTCCTCGCTACGACGGCACTGCAGACCCGACGGAGTTCCTCTAGCTCTACGAGCTGGGCATCAAAGCCGCCAACGGGGACGAAAAGGTCATGGCGAATTGGTTCCCCATGGCGCTCAAGGACGGTGCCCGCACCTGGCTCCTGAACCTAGCTCCTGGCACGATCTCATCCAGGGACGAGATGCGCACCCGCTTCATCGCCAACTTCCAAGGCACTCGCGACCATCCCCCGGCCATGAATGACATGTGCCGCATCAAGCAACAGCCAGGAGAGACCGTGCAGAAGTACATCCAGCGCTTCAACAACGCCTGCCTCAAGATCCCTAGGGTGACTGAGGAGGCCATCATCTCAGCCTTCTTCGATGGCGTGCACGACATCAAGATGAAAGAGGAGCTAGCAATCCATGAAGACCTGTGCACATCACTGGAGCTGTTCAACTTGGCGACCAAGTGCGCCAGGGCTGAGGAAGGGCGCCTCTCCCTCCTCGAGCTTCCGGCTGCCGACCCAGAAGAGAAGAAGCCCAAGGTCAAGGACGTGAAGCACAAGGGGCTGCTGTGCTTGCAGCAGAGCCAGACACCAAGAGAGGCAGGGATCAGCTGAGTCATCCAAGGTCAGCCAATACTGCGTGTACCATGACCTCCACACCCACAACACCAATGAATGTTAAGAAATCAGGGCCGTGTGAGATGGGCGTATCGGCCGACGGCCCGACCGCAACGACCGGGGATATGGCCGAGGAGGAGGAAGAGGTGGAGGACAATGGGGAGACCGTGGACCTCACCAAGGGTGGCGTGACCGGCCTCGCAAGGACCGCTGGCAGGACCAGCCTCGCGAGGGAGGTTGGAGGGATTAGCCTCGTGAGGACCGCCCTCAAGGCAACGCAGGCCTCCCTCCTCTGCCGCCACTGCCAAGGAGTAATGAAGACCATCACCAGGACGAGGGGCTGGGGGCTTCCAGGAGCCGCGCGCAATCGCTTGCATCCTGGGCGGCGCTCAGGCCCTAGCCTCTAAGCGCATCTTCAAGCAGTTTGCTCGCGAGGTGAATGCAGTCCTCCCCAAGCCTAAGGCCACACGCCCTCTCAGGTGGTCTGCGTGCGCTATCACATTCAGCTCAGCGGATCAGCTCAACTACGTAGCAACGGCCGGAGTCCTCCCGATGCTTTGTTCCCTAGTCATCATTAATGTGCAAGTCACCAGGACCCTCATTGATGGCGGAGCAGAACTCAATGTTCTGTCCGTCGAGATGTTCAACAATCTCCAAGTGCCATACGACCAGCTTCAGCCGACCAAGCCTTTCTCAGGAGTCACTAATGGTTCCACTATTCCGATAGGGCTAGTTCACCTTCCTGTCACCTTCGGGTAGCGCAACAACTATCGCACCGAGCTCATTGACTTCGACGTCGCCCACATTCATCTGCCATACAATGCCATCCTCGGGTACCCAGCTCTGGCCAAATTCATGGCAGTGACTCACCATGGCTACAATGTCCTCAAGATGCCAGGAAGTGGTGGAATCATCACAGTGCCTTGTGAGGAAAGGGATGCAGTGTGTTCTCTTGAGCGTGCCTTCCAGGCCGCGGCAGTTGAAGACCCAGATCATAGGAGCAGGAGGCTCCCCGAGGCGGTCCCTAAGAAGAAGAAGGCTTCACCTGGCTTGAACCCTCGCGAGGCAGGCACCTCCAGAGGCGTTGTGTCAGGATCCGCGCCTGTTCAAGGTCCGCCACCCTCTATCACAAAGGAAGGCGCGCCCGGCGCCCTCCTCGGGCAGGGCTCGGGGGATCTCTCCTGGAGGGCCACCGACCTCACCAAGGTCACGAGGGAGGCGCTCGTGCACCACTTGGAGGCGTGCTTCAAGGCACGTTTCCCTCAGGAAGGCATGAGGCAAGGAGGGCCAAACCCTCAGGAGTTCATCGCAAGAAACATTCAGGAGCTATAGGAGTCAAGAGTCATGTGCGGCAGTCACCGCCTAACCGCTGTAGCCCCACATCCCAACGAGGATGGTGGGCTGCGTTTCTGCATCGACGTACCAGGGCTCAACCAAGCCGCATCTAAGGAGCGTCTCTGGCCTTCATGCATGGGGCATTGTGAGGGTCCACCTCACAGCTACGTTCGCATGCCCTTCGGCCTGCCGAACACGGCTGCTGCCCGCCAGCTCTTGACGAGGAGCATCCTGGAAGCTCAGGTGGCTAGGCACCACGCGTTCCTGGAGGAGATGGAGATGGACCTTGAGGAGCTGCCTGGACCCCCAGAGCCTCCCGAGGCTCAGGGCTCCGAAGGCTCATGAGGGGTGGCTTCTTCGCCAGGCATCGTCAGCTACTCCGACACTCGCTCTGCAATGGTATCAGGTGACATCTTTCCAAGTTCCATTTTCAGCTGGGAGCGCCCGCAGGGCTGCATCATTCCTAGGTCGCGTGGGTCCATCCCTGCGGCATGTATCCGTTTTGCTTATGCTCTTTACCTACCTTGCTGGGGGCGCCCCTCGGGCTGCATTATCCCCAAGCTGCTCGGGCCAGACCCAGAGGCATTTACTTCTTCTGCATCTATTTGAAATGGATTTGCTCCTTCATGCTTAACCTGCTCGATTTAATCACCTGCTCAATTGACACCTACCTTTGGAGCCGCTCGCTCTGGCACGATACTTGCGCACGGGTCCGTCCCTGCAGCGCCGAAAAATCTGAGTGGCTGAGCTCTAGCGACGGCAGCCCCGCAAGGTGCCACCTCACCAGGCCCTCAGTGCTCCAATAACTCCCTCGGAGCGACCAATGGTTGGCTGGCAACCGTGAAGACAAACCTTGCTTCCCCTCGTAATTGATATGCAGGACCCGCTCCAGGAGAAACGCAGGTGGAATCGCGAGCCTTCTCTCCTTCTCTCCGGCACGACCCACTTGCACGTTAAAAGGGGGGCGCCTGAGCATCGCGACTCATGGGCTCTTACTGGCTCTCCAGCCCTTACCCCCTGGACTTGGCCCACGGCATCGTGACCTGTCATACCAGTGGCGGCTGAGCTCGCTCGAGGGCCGGGACCCGAGGACGTAGAGCATTGAAGGAAGTGCGGGGGAGAGGGAAGAAGCTCGCGAGGACCTAACCCAGTAGCACCTCAGCTGCCGCCGCGTAGGCCTGGCACCTCAACGAAAACTACTCCAAACCTACGAGATAAGTCACGTGAAAACTGATTCAACTCAAGCGCTTAACCCTCGCCTACTGCAGCTCTGTCACAGCAACGTTGCTTGCCTTTCTCGCCCAGCGGAGGCTGCTTGAGTGCTAAAGGGGCTCTTACTGGACCTTGGGCCGCTCACCTCCTAGCCTTGACCACGGCATCGCGATCTGGCATACCAGCGACTGCTGAAGCCTGCCTGGGGACCGGGACCTGTCAGCGTAGAGCACCAAGCCCTCGTGAGGAAAGAAAGGGGGAGCCAAGCCGGGATAGGACAAGCATCGCGCATTGATTCGTCATGAGGATATAATATTCGCAAAAGATGTGGCCAGAGCCTTACATACCCCCGTGGGGTGGTACTTCGATTCCTCACAGGGAACAAAAGGTGCTAATCCTAAGGAGCACTAACTACGCGCGCCTCCACAGGAGACGCCATCATCAACAGTGGGCCGTCAGGAACTGGCGCCAACCCCATCCAGATCAGTGGCGTCGGCGGCCTGACGAACCCGCCTTGCTCCGAGCGCGACACGAGCTCGGGAGCTCATAGCTGTCGTAGCTTGTCTTCGGAGTCGCTTGAAGCTCGATGGAGTCGCTGGACCCTCCAGCACCTCCGCTGCCGTCAGAGGAGCTGCTGGGGAAGCGATTGGTGGGCCTGGTCCTCGCCACGATGATGCCCCGACCGCCTTTCTCGGGGCAGCATTCCAGCCGGCGTCCTTCCGTGTCGAAGACCTTGAAGAGCATCAGGGAGGCGCCATCATAGACGAGGTGGATTACGAGGGTGCCCTCTGTCCGGCAGACCCGAGCGATTTCTCCCTAGCCACGGGTCATGTAGACCTTGCCCGGAGCGACAACCTCGACCTCCGCTCCAGTCGCAGGGGTACTGCAGTCAGCGTGCTGCAGCCAAAGCTCAAGAGGTCCCCTCGGCGGGATCTCGAAGGCGAAGGAGGGAGGAAGGCAAATCCAAGACCGGGGAGGCATGGCGGCGTGGAGCAAAAGCTCGCGAGAGGAGCCCTTGGCGTGGACTCCAGGAAGGACGACGTGCACCGCCGTGACCCGCCGGCGTCAACGGCGGCACCGTCGGTGTCGCTTGGCGCTCTCTTCTCCAAAGCCCTCAATGCGGGCGTACAAGGGCAACGGAAATCCCGGCGGCGGCCGCTCGTACCAGGGCCTCGATGCCTCCTGCCGCGCGCCCTCGTCTCGGCGGCAGAGGACTAGCCGCTTCTTCGGCGGAAGCGGGTCAGGACCCTCTCAGGGGGCCTTTCCCTTATCTTCTACAGAGAACCGGCGGAATGCTGCCATCAGCGTGAGACGAAGCAATGGCGGAGATGAAGAAGAAGAGGAGTCGCAGAGGGAGATGAACTGGAATGGCTCGCACAGTTCTGTACTTATAGCCAGAGGAGGCCAACCGTCGGCCTCCACGATCGTAGGTAATCATGACCTGTTTTTACATGCAGGGACTTGTCAAGTCGTGCGGTTGCCGAGGCATCTTGGGGAAGCGGAGACGCCCACGTCAAATCAATCGCCACGCGGCGCCCTAGGCCGCAGGCTGTTGGGGCCCGTGGCGCTTCGCACTTGCCCCTTCGCTTCTCTGCTAAGCCAAGTCCGGGCGCGCCTTGGGCCCGGGGGCTACTGTCGGTGTTCCGGGAACGGGGGTCCCAAGACTTGCCTGCCTGCGGCCTGCGGCGTGGCTCAAGTGGGGGCCCAATGCAGCCCAGCTTCATCAGCTCAAGCTCAAGACCTAGCGAGGGGCCAAGCCTCGCAGGGCGGACGACAGGAAGCTTCCTCAGGAGAAGCCTCCTCAGGCAGGCTCACGAGGAGGTGGAGAGATCAAGGCAGGGCACCTCCCGAGGAGCCCGTGACGCAAGCCATGACGATCGAGACCAAGCGGGCGCTAGGCGTGCGCCGGCCTGTGCAGTGTCCTTCTTTCCCTTTCGGTGCAAAAGAGGCAAGCATAGACCAAGGCATCAGGCAAAGGTTACCATTTCGGTGCAACAAGACCAAGACCAGCAGAACGGCAGGATGGAGGTCTTCGTGGAGCCCAGGGCAGCGTCATCATCAGAGCCTTTGGCAGCCGAAGACCCACTTTAGTCAGGATAAGTGTACTAGATGTTCCCCTTCAAAATGGCCAATTGTTGGCGCCCTTCCCATTCATTATTTGGGAAGAGGCCCAGGGCCTCCCTCTATAAATAGGACTAGCCACCAGCTCAAGAACAGCCCCTCGCGAGGTTGTTCCCCCTTTGTACTGTTCACCATCAGCCCCTGAGGCAATCCACCACACCACACACTTGAGTAGGGTATTACACCACAATGGTCGCCTGAACTAGTATAAACCTCATGTCCCTTGTGTGTTCATCTTTCTTGCTTAGATCCTTGCGAAACTTCGAGACGTGAGCTGGTAGGGGAAAGATCTTCGTGTGCACCCCAGTGTTCAAACCTCAAGGGTCTGCCGGAACCCGAAATCCGACAGAATGGACGAAGACAGCAGGGCGGATATATTGTCCGGCCCCACTCCTTGAAGAACCGAAAGGACCACTTCTAACGAAGATGCTGGTCCCAGCGCCTTACAAGGCCCCGAAGAAAGAGGCCTTCAAGGAGGCCAAGGAGACCCGGAGCGGCCTCCGTCGCCGCGGTACTTCAGACACAAAATCCGAAGGCTCCAACACTCATCCTTGCTCCGAAGATGAAGAGGAGGAGGAAGAAGACGAGTCCTCCATGGGGGAGGAAATAAAAGGACGGCCTCCTCATCCTTGGAGGCCGGATCACCAAAGAGGGAAAAAATACCCTTCCAGAGGCGTCCTCTATGGCTACCAATAGCAGCCCGGAGTGGGATCCCAGGGCCCAGCCCCTGGTGAAATCATGAGTACAAGAAATCCGAACACGCCCACGCACCCAGGATCACTAGGGTGTAATGTTTTAACTTGCACCATACTTTGTGCAGCCCGGTGAGATCTCGCGCCGAACAGTCCTCATCGGAGGATTCGCTGAGGTCAGATGCCCTGGAGAGCGATACACCTCCGGAGGCCCCTTCCCGAATCCTGGGCGTGACACTGAGGTGTCGTCTCAGTAGGACCCAGACCAGGGAGGGCACACCTCGGGGGCCGGATACACGGGAGCGACGGTTCCCATGAGCGTCGACGGCGGGGGCGATCTTAGATTCGGCCCGCAGCCGGACATGGTCCCGGAGACCATTGAGGCTCCAGGATCAGGTAGGCAGCCCCCCTTGATGGAAGGAGGCGAGCCCGCTCCACCGGCAACCTCTGTCCAACCAGAGCTGTAGGACGGCTTATCGACAACGCTAAAGAGTGCTTCTATCATCGATGAACATCGCGCCCTTATGGGTGCGGTGACTGAAAGGATTCAGTCTGCTGAGAGCGGACTGAATGAATCCTGCATCAGCCTTATAAAAGGCTTTGAGGTATGTTTTAGGAACCTTTGAAGATTGTCATAGTATGGATAGTAGCCCCTGATGCACTGTTCGGTGAAAGAGAGAACCGGACAGTGGATCAAATTTCCGCTTCGCCGGAGACTCAGTTAATGAAATACATCTCTTTGTTTAAAAACATGCGTCTATAGCGACGATCGCCTCTCATACTACGGAAGTGTCTGAACTAAAGCAGAGTCTAGAGCGGGCCGAAGAAGAACTTGGCCGAGTGAAGAAGCAGTTGGAGGACAAGCAAGGTATGTCGAAACCTTGATAAGTTTAGCACAAATGAGTAGTTGTGCCTGATGAAATTATTTGTATTGCGTGCTCTAGGAGCAAATGCCGAAATTGAAGCGCTAAAAAAGGATGTGGCCTAAGACGACAAGAAGGCCCCAGGGGAGCAGGCTCTTTGCGAGAGGCACGAGGCCAGGGTCATTGAAGCTGAACGAGAGCTCCAGGAGGCCGTGAAGAAAAGTGAGACTTTGGAGCAGAGTCTAGCAGGGAAAGAATCCGAACTAGCCCAAGCTCTCCAGGCCACAAATGATGCTCGGGAGGAAGCCCGAGGTTCTCTGAAGGACATTCAGGAGGCGAGGAGCATTGTGGTTGGTAAGGCTTTTTTATTCAAAGCGATTTGTATGTAGTAACATGAGAAATTCAAAGTGACAAATTGAATTCTTATTTCTCCATGGGCGTTTGCGGACCTGCCACGCAGCATATCTGATGTTGCTCAATTCTACCGGGCTGAGGAGAAGAACGCTGTGGAAAAGCATTTCTGGTCACAGTATTTGGCGCCAAATTATCCGGTGCCATTTGTCGATCGGCTGAAGCAGCTGATCGAACTGCACCAGGCGGCCGAACTAGCCATGTGTTGGGGAACGTAGTAATTTCAAAAAAAAATCCTACACACATGCAAGATCGTGGTGATGCATAGCAACGACAGGGGAGAGTGTTGTCCACGTACCCTTGTAAACCGAAGGCGGAAGCGTTAGAACAACGTGGTTGATGTAGTCGTACGTCTTCACGGCCCGACCGATCAAGCATCGAAACTACGACACCTCCGAGTTCTAGCACACGTTCAGCTCGATGACGATCCCCGTACTCCGATCCAGCAGAATGTCGGGGAAGAGTTCCGTCAGCATGACGGCGTGGTGACGATCTTGATGTTCTACCGTCGCAGGGCTTTGCCTAAGCACCGCTACAATATTATCGAGGACTATGGTGGAGGGGGCACCGCACATGGCTAAGAGATCAAGAGATCAATTGTTGTGTCTAGAGGTGCCCCCTTCCCCCGTATATAAATGAGCCAAGGGGGAGGGGGCGGTCGGCCAAGGAGGGGCGCGCCAAGGGGATTCCTACTCCCACCCGGAGTAGGACTCCCTCCTTTCCTTGTTGGACTAGGAGAAGGGGGGTAGGAGGAGGGAGAGAGGAAGGAAAGGGGGGTTGCCGCCCCCCTCTCCTTGTCCTATTCGGACTAGGGGGAGGGGCACGCGGCACTGCCCTGGCCTCCTCTCCTCTTCTCCACTAAGGCCCATGTAGGCCCATTAAGCCCCCAGGGGGTTCCGGTAACCTCCCAGTACTCCGGTAAAATCCCGATTACACTCGGAACACTTCTGACATCCAAATATAGGCTTCCAATATATCAATCTTCATGTCTCGACCATTCGAGACTTCTCGTCATGTCCTTAATCTCATCCGGGACTCCGAACAAACTTCGGTACATCAAAACTCATAAACTCATAATATAACTATCATCGAAACCTTAAGCGTGCGGACCGTACGGGTTAGAGAACTATGTATACATGACCGAGATTCGTTTCCGGTCAATAACCAATAGTGGAACCTGGATGCTCATATCGGCTCCTATATATTCTACGAGGATCTTTATCGGTCAAACCTCATAACAACATATGTTCTTCCCTTTGTCATCAGTATGTTACTTGCCTGAGATTCGATCGTCGGTATCCAATACCTAGTTCAATCTCGTTACCGGCAAGTCTCTTTACTCGCTATGTAATGCATCATTCCGTAACTGACTCATTAGCTGCATTGCTTGCAAGGCTTATATTGATGTGCATTACCGAGAGGGCCCAGAGATACCTCTCCGACGATCGGAGTGACAAAACCTAATCTCGAAATATGCCAACTCAACATGTACCTTTGGAGACACCTGTAGAGCTCCTTTTTAATCACCCAGTTACATTGTGACATTTGTTAGCACACAAAGTGTTCCTCCGGTAAACGGAAGTTGCATAATCTCATAGTTATAGGAACTTGTATAAGTCATGAAGAAAGCAATAGCAACATACTAAACGATCAAGTGCTAAGCTAACGGAATGGGTTAAGTCAATCACATCATTCTCCTAATGATGTGATCCCGTTAATCAAATGACAACACATGTCTATAGTTAGGAAACATAACCATCTTTGATCAATGAGCAAGTCAAGTAGAGGCATACTAGTGACATTAAGTTTGTCTATGTATTCACACATGTATCATGTTTCCGGTTAATACAATTCTAGCATGAATAGTAAACATTTATCATGATATGAGGAAATAAATAATAAATTTATTATTGCCTCTAGGGTAGATTTCCTTCAGTATCCCACTTGCACTAGAGTCAACAATCTAGATTACACAGTAATGATTCTATAATCCATGGAGTCTTGGTGCTGATCATGTTTTGCTCGTGGAAGAGGCTTAGTCAACGGGTCTGCAACATTCAGATCCATATGTATCTTGCAAATCTCTATGTCTCCCACCTGGACTTGGTCTCGGATGGAATTGAAGCGTCTCTTGATGTGCTTGGTCCTCTTGTGAAATCTGGATTCCTTTGCCAAGGCAATTGCACCAGTATTGTCACAGAAGATCTTCATTGGTCCCAATGCACTAGGTATGACACCTAGATTGGAAATGAACTCTTTCATCCAGACTCCTTCATTTGCTGCTTCCGAAGCAGCTATGTACTCCGCTTCGCATGTAGATCCCACCATGATGCTTTGTTTAGAACTGCACCAACTGACAGCTCCACCGTTCAATATAAACATGTATCCGGTTTGCGATTTCCAATCGTCCGGATCAGTGTCCAAGCTTGCATCAATGTAACCATTTATGACTAGCTCTTTATCACCTCCATAAACAAGAAACATATCCTTAGTCCTTTTCAGGTATTTCAGGATATTCTTGACCGCTGTCCAGTGATCCACTCTTGGATTACTTTGGTACCTCCCTGCCAAACTTATTGCTAAGCATACATCAGGTCTGGTAGACTACATTGCATACATGATAGAGCCTTTGGCTGAAGCATAGGGAACATCTTTCATTTTCTCTCTATCTTCTGCTGTGGTCGGGCATTGAGTCTGACTCAACTTCACACCTTGTAATACCGGCAAGAACCCTTTCTTTGCCTGATCCATTTTGAACCTTTTCAAAACTTTATCAACGTATGTGCTTTGTGAAATTCCAATTAAGCGTCTTGATCTATCTCTATAGATCTTTATGCCCAATATGTAAGCAGCTTCACCGAGGTCCTTCATTGAAAAACTTTTATTCAAGTGTCCCTTTATGCTATCCAGAAATTCTATATCATTTCCAATTAACAATATGTCATCTACATATAATATCAGAAATGCTACAGAGGTCCCACTCACTTTCTTGTAAATACAGGATTCTCCAAAAGTCTGTATAAAACCATATGCTTTTGATCACACTATCAAAGCGTTTATTCCAACTCCGAGATGCTTGCAGCAGTCCATAAATGGATCGTTGGAGCTTGCACACTTTGTTAGCACCTTTTGGATCGATAAAACCTTCCGGTTGCATCATATTCAACTCTTCTTCCAGAAACCCATTCAGGAATGCAGTTTTGGCATCCATTTGCCAAATTTCATAATCATCAAATGCGACAATTGCTAACATGATTCGGACAGGCTTGAGCATCGCTACGGGTGAGAAAGTCTCGTTGTAGTCAACCCCTTCAACTTGTCGAAAACCTTTCGCAACAAGTCAAGCTTTGTAGAAAGTTACATTACCATCAGCGTCAGTCTTCTTCTTGAAGATCCATTTATTCTCGATGGCTTGCCGATCATCGGGCAAGTCAACCAAAGTCCATACTTTGTTTTCATACACGGATCCCATCTTAGATTTCATGGCCTCAAGCCATTTTGCGGAATTTGGGCTCATCATCGCTTCCTCATAGTTCGTAGGTTCGCCATGGTCAAGTAACATGACTTACAGAATAGGATTACCGTACCACTCTGGTGCGGATCTTACTCTGGTAGACCTATGAGGTTCGGTAGTAACTTGATATGAAGTTTCATGATCATTATCATTAGCTTCCGCACTGATTAGTGTAGTTGTCACAGGAACCGATTCTTGTGATGAACTACTTTCAAATAAGGGAGCAGGTATAGTTACCTCATCAAGTTCTACTTTCCTCCCACTCACTTCTTTCGAGAGAAACTCCTTCTCTAGAAAGTATCCGAATTTAGCAACAAAAATATTGCCCTCAGATCTGTGATAGGAGGTGTACCCAATAGTCTCTTTTGGGTATCCTATGAAGACACATTTCTCCTATTTGGGTTCGAGCTTATCTGGTTGAAGTTTCTTCACATAAGCATCGCAGCCCCAAACTTTAAGAAACGACAACTTTGGTTTCGTGCCAAACCACAGTTCATAAGGCGTCGTCTCAACGGATTTTGATGGTGCCCTATTTAACGTGAATGCGGCCGTCTCTAAAGCATAACCCCAAAACGATAGCGGTAAATCAGTAAGAGACATCATAGATTGCACCATATCTAGTAAAGTATGATTACGATGTTCGGACACACCATTTCGTTGTGGTGTTCCGGGTGGCGTGAGTTGCGAAACTATTCCGCATTGCTTCAAATGCAAACCAAACTCATAACTCAAATATTCTCCTCCACGATCAGATTGTAGAAATTTTATTTTCTTGTTACAATGATTTCCCACTTCACTCTGAAATTCTTTGAACTTTTCAAATGTTTCAGACTTGTGTTTCATCAAGTAGATATACCCATATCTACTCAAATCATCTATGAAGGTGAGAAAATAAAGATACCCGCCGCAAGCCTCAATATTCATTGGACAACATACATCAGTCTGTATGATTTCCAACAAATCAGTTGCTCGCTCCATAGTTCTGGAGAACGGCATTTTAGTCATCTTGCCCATGAGCCACGGTTCGCAAGTACCAAGTGATTCATAATCAAGTGATTCCAGAAGTCCATCAGTATGGAGTTTCTTCATGCGCTTTACACCAATATGACCCAAACGGCAGTGCCACAAATAAGTTGCACTATCATTATCAACTCTGCATCTTTTGGCTTCAACATTATGAATATGTGTATCACTACTATCGAGATTTAATAAAAATAGACCACTCTTCAAGGGTGCACAACCATTATTCTCTGATTTAAATGAATAATTGTCTCGCATCAAACAAGATCCAGATATAATGTTCATGCTTAACGCAGGCACCAAATAGAAATTATTCAGGTCTAAAACTAATCCTGATGGTAGATGTAGAGGTAGTGTGCCGACCGCGATCACATCGACCTTGGAACCATTTCCCACGTGCATCGTCACCTTGTCCTTAGCCAATCTTCGCTTAATTCGTAGTCCCTGTTTCGAGTTGCATATATTACAAACATAACCAGTATCAAATACCCAGGTGCTACTGCGAGCATTAGTAAGGTATACATCAATAACATGTATATCACATATACCTTTGTTCACCTTGCCATCCTTCTTATCTGCCAAATACTTGGGGCAGTTCCGCTTCCAGTGTCCAGTCTGCTTGCAGTAGAAGCACTCAGTCTCAGGCTTAGGTCCAGACTTGGGTTTCTTCTCTTGAGCAGCAACTTGTTTGCTGTTCTTCTTGAAGTTCCCCTTCTTCTTCCCTTTGCCCTTTTCTTGAAACTGGTGGTCTTATTGACCATCAACACTTGATGCTCCTTCTTGATTTCTACCTCCGCAGCCTTTAGCATTGCGAAGAGCTCGGGAATAGTCTTGTCCATCCCTTGCATATTATAGTTCATCATGAAGCTCTTGTAGCTTGGTGGCAGTGATTGAAGAATTCTGTCAATGACACTATCATCAGGAAGATTAACTCCCAGTTGAATCAAGTGATTATTATACCCAGACATTTTGAGTATATGTTCACTGACAGAACTATTCTCCTCCATCTTACAGCTATAGAACTTATTGGAGACTTCACATCTCTCAATCCGGGCATTTGCTTGAAATATTAACTTCAACTCCTGGAACATCTAATATGCTCCATGACGTTCTAAGCCGTAAAGCATGGCACACTAAACTATCGAGTAGTCATCAGCTTTGCTCTGCCAGATGTTCTTAGCGTCGCCAGTTGCATCTGCAGCAGGCCTGGCACCCAGCGGTGCTTCCAGGACGTAATTCTTCTGTCCAGCAATGAGGATAATCTTCAAGTTATGGACCCAGTCCGTGTAATTGCTACAATCATCTTTCAACTTAGCTTTCTCAAGGAACGCATTAAAATTCAACGGAACAACAGCACGAGCCATCTATCTACAACAAACATAGACAAGCAAAATACTATCAGGTACTAAGTTCATGATAAATTCAAGTTCAATTAATCATATTACTTAAGAACTCCAACTTAGACAGACATCTCTCTAGTCATCTAAGTGATCACGTGATCCAAATCAACTAAACCATGTCCAATCATCACGTGAGATGGAGTAGTTTCAATGGTGAACATCACTATGTTGATCATATCTACTATATGATTCACATTCGACCTTTCAGTCTCCGTGTTCTGAGGCCATATCTGTATATGCTAGGCTCGTCAAGTTTAACCTGAGTATTCCGTGTGTGCAACTGTTTTGCACCCGTTGTATTTGAACGTAGAGCCTATCACACCCGATCATCACGTGGTCTCTCAACACGAAGAACTTTCACAACGCTGCATACTCAGGGAGAACACTTCTTGATAATTAGTGAGAGATCATCTTAAAATGCTACTGTAACACCCCGAGACCGACGCTCAGAAGACTTCCAGTTATTCTGAGTTTCACCGTGTATTTTATTTTTGCTTGTTGCATTTCATCATGTCATCTCTTGCATTGCATCATGTCATCATGCCATCATATCATTAATTTTATAACTCTTTCAAATAAATTGTATGGATTTTTTTGATCCATTTAAATCGAGGGAAGGGTAACTTCTCTTTGTAACATATCTTCCCAATATTAGGGAGCTATAATAAAATTATTCCATTTATTTGGAATTAACCATAACCCACTTGCAAAATATCCCATGCCATTGTTATCTCAATTCTTGGTCTCCAACCTTGCCCATAATTTCTTTCATCATTTTCCGGAGCTCCACCAAAAATCTCAACATTTTTGGACACTCCTAAATCCTAGACTCCATTCAAACCCCTTTGGCGCAAGTTAAATAATTTTGGGTTTAACTTCGCCTATTTTGTTGGAACCATTTTTTGTTGGGTTGGAAACATTCCATAAAGCCTTACAAAAATATCCCACCATTGTATTCTCCTCCATGGCCTCTTCTCTTGATTCTTTTTGGTCTCTCTTTTTTTTCTGTAAGGAGTATATCAAGAGAGAGGGGAGCAGTGCATGGCCGAAGCCCGCTTAAGGCCCACCTGCGGCCTGACCTAGCCGGCCCGAGAGGCCTGCCCGATCTCCTCTTATCCCCAGTCGCTCGACCCCCTCTCCCTCACTCCCCTACTAGCGCCGCCACTCACACGCATGCATCGAGCCAGGGAGAGGAGCTCCCTGCGCCCGATCCTCTCGCCACCTCCACCGTGAGACCCCCACGCCCGACCACCTCGTCGCCGCCGTCGCGCCCCCTTCCATCAGCAGCTGCGCTCTCGTCCCATCCCCTCTGCCTCCTCCTCGTCGCCTGCATCCGCCGCCAGCCCCCGCAGAACCAGGCCGCTGCCGCGCCATCCCGTCTCCTTCTTGTCCAACTCCGATGGCTCCACACCTGCATCTCCACCGGCGCCATCCATCCCCGTCGCCCGAGCGCTCGAGGAGAGGAGCTCCTCGAGCACCTTCGCCCGCATCCGTCGTCCTCCGCGCCCAGCAGGAGCCTCGCGCCGCTCGTCCCCTCCGTTTTGGTCGGAGTTTGCTAGAGCCCAGGACCGGACCATCTCCGCCTTTGCCTCCTGCTACCAGCGCGCTGCCGTACCTCCGCCTCGTCTTGCCGTCATCCGTGCCAAGTCCTGGCGGCGCCATGCCCAACCTTCTCCTCTGCTTCATCCCGGGAGAAGAGGGACGTGCCTCGTCCCGCTCCTGCGCTTTGACCGCCAGGGTCACTCGCATAGGCTAGGCCCAGATCCCCGGCTCCTCACGGTCCTTCCGCCTCGTCAGCTTCCAGCCGGAGGAGCTCCGCCCGTTCCTTTGCCCTGCCTTGGAGCTGCCGCTGCTCTGCCCGCTAGGACCCCATCTCAAGGCCAGGGACGCCCTGCCTACCGCGCACCATGGCTCCTGGAGCTCCACCCGTGACGAGCATCTTCTCCATCATATCCTCATTGGACGTCGACACCAAGTACCCTGGACCGCCAAGTTCGTCTACTGCTGTCAAGTGTACGACTACCATCACTGTTGACCCGAGCCCCTTTTGTCTCACTTTGTTTGGATCGGCAAGAACGAGATGCGCCAAGTACCTCAACCCGAACGTCTACGACCCATGAACAACTACCGTCGCCAAGATCGCGAGTACCTCTACCGACGACCCCGGACAGCTACAAAAACGTGTACCACTACCGCCGCCGAAGACCGTTAAGTGTACAACTACAGCTGCCGTTGATTCGACAAGACAACGTGTACCACTACTTCCACGACGTCCCGTGAACGCCTACTTCCTCTACACCACTCCGAACTTGAACCGCTCTGAAAACGCACGTTTCGAAGGTATAACCCGAGACGACCGCGATGAGATGCCCTTGCATGTATGAGATGCTCGAGTTTTGCACTATGATCAAATTGTCTTTGCACGTTCCTCCTCTTTTGACATGCCACCGACACGTGGGAACCCGGTACCCGGGATCACCCCACCTTCTTTTGCATGTTCCGTACGTCCACACTTTCTTTGCACCGACATCTCGACGAGTTGTCGGATCATCGAAATGTTGCGGTGGCACCATTTCCATTGTCGTTACCGTGGCACCCCTTTCGTTCCGCCATGGTGACCAAATGCTTCATAACATGCTCATGTCAACATTTTCATAAAAATTGCATAAACCTTGATTATGGCATCCGCATCATGTTAACAACATTTAAATGTTTAAAATTGTTGTTTGCGTTAATTTGCTAAATAACATATGGGGATTTCTGGAATTGTGGTTTGTGTTTCCGGCCTCATTTAAACTTGCCTAGCTAGGTAGTTTTATTATGCTTCACCCCTTGCCATGTTTAATAACATTTAATTTTGTTGAGTAGCTTAAACAAGAGCGAACTAAATAACTCGAATGTGGTGTTTCGTCAATATGCAACTCATTGCATATTGAGCTCCACTTAATTTGTAGTATTGTTTGTGCAAATTGCCATGCCATGCCTCATTAAACCGGACATGCATCATACTTGATTGTGTATCATGCCATGTTTATGTGATGGTTGTTTACTATGTCGTTTGCTTCTTTTCGGTTGCGCTTCTCCTTGATAGAACCGGTTACGTTGCGATTGTGAGGATCCATTCGTCTAAATCCGTTTGTCTTTTTCATGGACTCGTTCCTCTTCCTTGCGGGATCTCAGGCAAGATGACCATTACCCTCGATATCATTTCTATCTTTGCTTGCTAGTTGCTTTGTTCTATCGCTATGCTGTGTTACCCATCACTTGTTTACCATGCCTCCCATATTGCCATGTCAGCCTTTAACCTTTCGCCCTTCCTAGCAAACCATTGCTTAGCTCTGTTACCACTTTGCTCAGCCCCTCTTATAACATTGTTAGTTGCAGGTGAAGTTGAAGATTGCTCCATGATGGACAGGATTATGTTGGGATATCACAATATCTCTTATTTAATTAATGCATCTATATACTTGGTAAAGGGTGGAAGGCTCGGCCTTATGTCTGGTGTTTTGTTCCACTCTTGCCGCCCTAGTTTCCGTCATACCGGTGTTATGTTCCTTGATTTTGTGTTCCTTACGCGGTTGGGTGATTTATGGGACCCCCTTGACAGTTCGCTTTGAATAAAACTCCTCCAGCAAGGCCCAACCTTGGTTATATCATTTGCCTACCTAAGCCTTTTTCCCATGGGTTCTGCAGACTCAAGGGTCATCTTCATTTACCACCCCCCCCGGGCCAATGCTCGTCGTGAGTGTTGGTCCAACCTGTCAGCCGCCGGTGGCCACCAGGGGCAACTCTGGGCTGGCCTAGCGGAAGTTTGGACAATCCGGTGTGCCCAGAGAATGAGATATGTGCAGCTCCTATCGGGATTTGTCGGCACAATCGGGTGGTCTTGCTGGTCTTGTTTTACCATTGTCGAAATGTCTCGTAAACCGGGATTCCGAGACTGAACGGGTCTTCCCGGGAGAAGGAATATCCTTCGTTGACCGTGAGAGCTTGTGATGGGCTAAGTTGGGACACCCCTGCAGGGTTTAAACTTTCGAAAGCTGTGCCCGCGGATATGTGGCAGATGGGAATTTGTTAATGTCCGGTTGTAGAGAACTTGACACTTGACTTAGTTAAAACGCATCAACCGCGTGTGTAGCCGTGATGGTCTCTTTTCGGCGGAGTCCGGGAAGTGAACAAGGTTTTGGGTTATGTTTGACGTAAGTAGGAGTTCAGGATCACTTCTTGATCATTGCTAGCTTCACGACCGTTCTGTTTGCTTCTTTTCTCGCTCTTATTTGCGTATGTTAGCCACCATATTTTGCTTAGTGCTTGCTGCAACTCCACCTCATTACCACTTCCTACCCATAAGCTTAAATAGTATTGATCTCGCGGGTTTTGAGATTGCTGAGTCGTCGTGACTCACCAGATACTATCACAATAGTTGTAGGTGCCAACGATACAAGTGCAGGTGATGCAACCGAGCTCAGATGGGAGCTCAACGAAGACCTTGGTCGTTGCTATGTATCATTTCATGTTGATCAGTAGTGGAGCCCAGTTGGGACGATCGGGTATCTAGCAGTTGGGTTATCTTCTTTTCTTTTGGCTTCGTACGTAATCGGACTATGTGTCTGTTCTGAATGATGTATGAATTATATGTTCATTGTGTGAAGTGGCGATTGTAAGCCAACTCTTTATCCCAGTCTTGTTGATTACATGGGATTGTGTGAAGATGACCCTTCTTGCGACAAAACCACCATGTGGTTATGCCTCTAAGTCGTGCTTCGACACGTGGGAGATATAGCCGCATCGTGGGTGTTACAAGTTGGTAATCAGAGCCATCCCTGACTTAGGAGCCCCCTGCTTGATTGATTGTTGGCCGTTGTTGAGTCTAGAAGAAAACTATTTTGAGTCTTAGGATTATATATATCAGAGAGTAGGATTCTTTTTACTCCTCAGCCCCCTTCATCGCTCTGGTGAGGACTCTCGACGTAGATGTTTTATCTTTCCTCTCCTCAATTTTTTCTCAATTTTTTTAGGATCTCGCGGGTATCTTGGAATCGTTCCGATATTCTTGTGAGGAGAACATTGTTCTTGGTGCCTCCTGACATTTAGGGGTTGTGGCAGTGTCCCGGGGAGTTGAGCTCCGAGGTGTTGTCGTCATAATTTTACCGTTGCAGTTCTGGAATACTTGAGTTTTGCCGACATCGAAAAGCTCTTTTATGCAGTTGTTGGTGAGATAACCTCGACTCCACCCAGTACTGGGGAGTTCGGGAGTATTACCATAGCTCGTATAACGGATGCTTTTCGAAGGTTGAGGTATACGATTTCCGAAGGTTTCTTGGTTATGTGTTGACGGATGGATACAGCTTGGATGTAGGGATTGTTAGTTTTGGGTGAGATATATATTGCTTCCCCTGTATCCCCAACACCAGACTGCATAACCAGAAAGTTTCGGGAGTTTTATAGGTGGGAATTCAAGTAGCTCCTAGAATATCTTTCTGACAGATGCCTGATATGGGTTTGGGTGAATCTCCATCATATGTATTTGTTCCGGCTTATTTCTGCAAGCCAAATCCTTTGTTTTGTTTTATTTGTGGTATTCGAGTTGCTTCGAAGTCAAGTGTTGATTCCATACCTTATTCTAAGCGGTGTTCTCATGTTTCTATGGGAGTACTAATCCTTCTTGATCACTGAGGTTGTCATGTCAACTCTTTTCCAACCGGTGAGCTTCTCTTCAAGTGGATCCGATCATTTTCAACATCTGTAAGATCAATTCTAAGTTTTCTCAACGGTGTTTGTTTCACCCCTCCCAAGTTGTCTT
The DNA here is from genome assembly GCF_002162155.2 of Triticum dicoccoides. Classification (NCBI taxonomy): domain Eukaryota; kingdom Viridiplantae; phylum Streptophyta; class Magnoliopsida; order Poales; family Poaceae; genus Triticum; species Triticum dicoccoides. Next base: position 678,914,494 of record NC_041383.1, on the reverse strand, counting down.
TGTTTTCCCGCCCTCCCACCCTTTTTCTTCAAGGACTCAGATTTTTTAATCAAGTATCCTTTTATTGATGTAAAGTCTCTCCATTCTTTTCCATCAATGCTCTTATCAAGCGATTCTCAGGAAGATACTAACGGAGCTTCAAGTTTATCCTTCTTCGTCTCTTTTCTTCTCCAGTGGATTAATTTCAAGTTTCGGTGTTGATCATATCTCTTCCTTTTGTTTCACATATCTTCCCATGTGAATTTCTTATCCGAGGCTCTCTTATTTATTCACCTTGCCCAGTTCATATCCGGAGTTTTGAAGATATCTCAGGAAATTCGTGTTTTCAGTTCTAATCCGTTCAACATATCTCGAGATTGTTATTCAAGCCATTTAATTCAACCGGTGCAATCTCTCTTTTAAAATCGTTCAATGCTGTTTCCTTTTGAGTGGGCCCTAACCCACAGGTCTTTTCCCAGGATCTTACCTGACTCATCTAATTTTCTCGGAGCCATTCCCAAATTCTTTTTGAAGTTTAACGTAAGAATGAATATCATCAGTCAGATGTTTTCCAAGATCGATTTCAAATTAATTTTCATTGTTGGCTCAACCTCTTTAATTTTCATTCTCCTGGAGGATCTCAACAATTCATGCTGGTATTTCTCGTCGTCATTCTCGGATTTTGAAGTCCTAGGAAGAGTTCCTCTTAAATCCTTACCCGTTCTTCCAGAGATTCATAGTTCTAGCTTGATGCCATCCTTTCATAATTGTTTTCGGTTGTGAGAATTCTTTTCTTACCATCCGGAGCATTTCATGAGTTGTTTCCATTTCTTTCCTCCGAATGCCATCATGTCATAATTCTTCATTCTCGGCATGTAGCTATCGTTCTCCAAATCTAACCGGTGCATCATTCAAATATCCTCTAATCAATTCATGATCTCTTCATTCTCATATATCTAAATCCCCTCAAGTATCTTCATTCGTTTTCAAATTCTTTCCGGTGAAATTTGCCCTTGCTACTCTCTTTTCCATTTTTTTGGTGGTTCGTTCAAGATTTCACTTCCTTTGTTATCATATCAATTCATTCGTTGTTTCCATAAGCCCACAACAAGCTTGTGCTTTTCGTTGTTGATTTTCCAACAACTCCGTTAAATCCTACTTTGCAAGGATGCTTTCAAGTTCATTCGTGGCAAAAGTTGTCATTTTCTTCTCCGTCCCTTTATCCCAACAATCTAGCTTCTATTCTTTCGTTCTGCAGGCATTGTGATGTTGCTCTCTTCACCCATCACCTCGTTTTGTCAAGATCATGTTATTTTCTTGCTCATCCATTTAACCGGAGTGCCATGTCTTTTTTTCATGTTTTTTCACCTTATCATGTTTTGCCTCTCTTTTCAACCTCAGTGCTGTCTGAAATCCTTCTTACCCATTGTGCCATTCTTTATATAGTTCCGGAGGCAGTGTGTTGTTGATTTCATCAAGTATCATCCCATCTTCTCAAGTTCATGTTCTATTCCTTCCATGTTCAACCGGAGTGCTGCCCGAATTCTTCCTCTCTCATCTTGTTTTAACCGGAGTGGTTTCGAATTCTATCTTGTCCATTAAACTCTTGATTCATGTCTTTGCAACCTTCAAGTTCTAATGTTTCTTGTTCCTCTTGTCTAATGGAGTGTTTTCAATCTCGTTCATCTCCCTTGTATTCTCTCTTTTAGTTTGTTCAATCTCTCAAGGTTCGTGGTTTCACTCTTTTGTCAAAGAAGCAACTTTATTTTACCTCTTCCTCTTCCGTTTCTCTCCGGTGCCATCCTAGATCTCGGGATGAGATCCTCTTGTAGTGGTGGAGTGTTGTAACACCCCGAGACCGACGCTCCAGAAGACTTCCAGCTATTCCAAGTTTCACCGTGTGTTTTATCTTTGCTTGTTGCATTTCATCATGTCATCTCTTGCATTGCATCATGTCATCATGCCATCATATCATTAAATTTATAACTCTTTCAAATAAATTGTATGGATTTTTTTGATCCATTTAAATCGAGGGAAGGGTGACTGCTCTTGATAACATATCATCCCAATATTAGGGAGCTATAATAAAATTATTCCATTTATTTGGAATTAACCATAACCCACTTGCAAAATATCCCATGTCGTTGTTATCTCAATTCTTGGTCTCCAACCTTGCCCCTAATTTCTTTCATCATTTTCCGGAGCTCCACCAAAAATCTCAACATTTTTGGACACTCCTAAATCCTAGACTCCATTCAAACCCCTTTGGTGCAAGTTAAATAATTCTGGGTTTAACTTCGCCTATTTTGCTGGAACCATTTTTTGTTGGGTTGGAAACATTCCATAAAGCCTTACAAAAATATCCCACCATTGTATTCTCCTCCATGGACTCTTCTCTTGATTCTTTTTGGTCTCTCTTTTTTTTCCTGTAAGGAGTATATCAAGAGAGAGGGGAGCAGTGCATGGACGAAGCCCGCTTAAGGCCCACCTGCGGCCTGACCTAGCCGGCCCGAGAGGCCTGCCCGATCTCCTCTTATCCCTAGTCGCTCGACCCCCTCTCCCTCGTTCCCCTGCTAGCGCCGCCACTCACACGCACGCATCGACCCAGGGAAAGGAGCTCCCTGCGCCCGATCCCCTCGCCGCCTCCACCGTGAGACCCCCATGCCCGACCACCTCCTCGCCGCCGTCGCGCCCCCTTCCATCAGCAGCCGCGCCTTTGTCCCGTCCCCTCTGCCTCCTCCTAGTCGCCTGCATCCGCCGCCAGCCACCGTAGAACCAGGCCGCTGCCGCGCCATCCCGCCTCATCCTTGTCCAACTCCGGTGGCTCCACACCTGCATCTCCACTGGCGCCAACCGTCCCCGTCGCCCAAGCGCTCGAGGAGAGGAGCTCCTCGAGCACCTGCGCCCGCATCCGTCGTCCTCCGCGCCCAGCAGGAGCCCCGCGCTGCTCGTCCCCTCCGTTTTGGTCGGAGTTCACTGGAGCCCCAGCACCGAACCATCTCCGCCTTTGCCTCCTGCTACCGGCGCGCTGCCGTACCTCCGCCTCGTCTTGCCGTCGTCCGTGCCAAGTCCTGCCGGCGCCATGCCCAACCTTCTCCTCTGCTTCATCCCGGGAGAAGAGGGACGTGCCTCGTCCCGCTCCTGCGCTTTGACCGCCAGGGTCACTCGCATAGGCTAGGCCCAGATCCCCGGCTCCTCGTTGTCCTTCCGCCTCGTCAGCTTCCAGCCGGAGGAGCTCCGCCCTTTCCTTTGCCCTGCCTTGGAGCTGCCGCTGCTCTGCCCGCTAGGACCCCATCTCAAGGCCAGGGACGCCCTGCCTGCTGCGCACCATGGCTCCTGGAGCTCCACCCGTGACGAGCATCTTCTCCATCATATCCTCCTTGGACATCGACACCAAGTACCCTGGACCGCCAAGTTCGTCTACTGCTGTCAAGTGTACGACTACCATCACTGTTGACCCGAGCCCCTTTTGTCTCACTTTGTTTGGATCGGCAAGAACGAGATGCGCCAAGTACCTCAACCCAAACGTCTACGACCCGTGAACAACTACCGTCGCCAAGATCGCGAGTACCTCTACCGACGACCCCAGACAGCTACAAAAACGTGTACCACTACCTCCGTTGAAGACCGTCAAGTGTACAACTACCGCTGCCGTTGATTCGACAAGACAACGTGTACCACTACTTCCACGACGTCCCGTGAACGCCTACTTCCTCTACACTGCTCCGAACTCGAACCACTCTGAAAACGCACGCTTCGAAGGTATAACCCGAGACGACCGCGATCAGATTCCCTTGCATGTATGAGATGCTCGAGTTTTGCACCGTGATCAAATTGTCTTTGCACGTTCCTCCTCTTTTGCCATGCCACCGACACGTGGGAACCCGGTACCCGGGATCACCCCACCTTCTTTTGCATGTTCCGTACGTCCACACTTTCTTTGCACCGACATCTCGACGAGTTGTCGGATCATCGAAATGTTGTCGTGGCATCATTTCCATTGTCGTTGCCGTAGCACCCCTTTCGTTCGGCCATGGTGACCAAATGATTCATAACATGCTCATGTCAACATTTTCATAAAAATTGCATAAACCTTGATTATGTCATCCGCATCATGTTAACAACATTTAAATGTTTAAAATTGTTGTTTGCGTTAATTTGCTAAATAACATATGGGGATTTCTGGAATTGTGGTTTGTGTTTCTGCCTCATTTAAACTTGCCTAGCTAGGTAGTTTTATTATGCTTCACCCCTTGCCATGTTTAATAACATTTAATTTTGTTGAGTAGCTTAAACGAGAGCGAACTAAATAACTCAAATGTGGTGTTTCGTCAATATGCAACTCGTTGCATATTGAGCTCCACTTAATTTGTAGTATTGTTTGTGCAAATTGCCATGCCATGCCTCATTAAACCGGACATGCATCATACTTGATTGTGTATCATGCCATGTTTATGTGATGGTTGTTTACTATGTCGTTTGCTTCTTTCTGGTTGCGCTTCTCCTTGATAGTTCCGGTTACATTGCGATTGTGAGGATCCGTTCGTGTACATCCGTTTGTCTTCTTCATGAACTCGTTCCTCTTCGTTGCGGGATCTCAGGCAAGATGACCATTACCCTCGATATCATCTCTATCTTTGCTTGCTAGTTGCTTTGTTCTATCGCTATGCTTTGTTACCTACCACTTGTTTACCATGCCTCCCATATTGCCATGTCAGCCTCTAACCTTTCGCCCTTCCTAGCAAACCATAGCTTGGCTATGTTACCGCTTTGCTCAGCCCCACTTATAGCGTTGTTAGTTGCAAGTGAAGTTGAAGATTGCTCCATGATGGACAGGATTATGTTGGGATATCACAATATCTCTTATTTAATTAATGCATCTATATACTTGGTAAAGGGTGGAAGGCTCGGCCTTATGCCTGTTGTTTTGTTCCACTCTTGCCGCCCTAGTTTCCGTCATACCGGTGTTATGTTCCTTGATTTTGCGTTCCTTACGCGGTAGGGTGATTTATAGGACCCCCTTGACAGTTCGCTTTGAATAGAACTCCTCCAGCAAGGCCCAACCATGGTTATATCATTTGCCTACCTAAGCCTTTTTCCCTTGGGTTCTGCAGACTCAAGGGTCATCTTTATTTACCCCCCCCCCCCGGGCCAATGCTCGTCGTGAGTGTTGGTCCAACCTGTCAGCCGCCGGTGGCCACCAGGGGCAACTCTGGGCTGGCCTACCGGAAGTTTGGACAATCCGGTGTGCCCTGAGAACGAGATATGTGCAGCTCTTATCGGGATTTTTCTGCACAGTCGGGTGGTCTTGCTGGTCTTGTTTTACCATTGTCGAAATGTCTTGTAAACCGGGATTCCGAGACTGATAGGGTCTTCCTGGGAGAAGGAATATCCTTCGTTGACCATGAGAGCTTGTGATGGGCTAAGTTGGGACACCCCTGCAGGGTTTAGACTTTCGAAAGCCATGCCCGCTGTTATGTGGCAGATGGGAATTTGTTAATGTCCGGTTGGAGAGAACTTGACACTTGACATAATTAAAACGCATCAACCGCTTGTGTAGCCATGATGGTCTCTTTTCGGCGAAGTCCGGGAAGTGAACACGGTTTTGGGTTATGTTTGACGTAAGTAGGAGTTCAGGGTCACTTCTTGATCATTGCTAGCTTCACGACCGTTCCGTTTGCTTCTCTTCTCGCTCTTATTTGCGTATGTTAGCCACCATATTTGGCTTAGTGCTTGCTACAACTCCACCTCATTACCACTTCCTACCCATAAGCTTAAATAGTCTTAATCTCGTGGGTTTTGAGATTGCTGAGTCCTCGTGACTCACCAGATACTATCACAACAGTTGCAGGTGCCGACGATACCAGTGTAGGTGATGCAACCGAGCTCAGATGGGAGCTCAACCAAGACCTTGGTCGTTGCTATGTATCATTTCATGTTGATCAGTAGTGGAGCCCAGTTGGGACGATCGGGGATCTTGCAGTTGGGTTATCTTCTTTTCTTTTGGCTTCGTCCGTAGTCGGACTATGTGTGTGTTCTGAATGATGTATGAATTATATGTTCATTGTGTGAAGTGGCGATTGTAAGCCAACTCTTTATCCCAGTCTTGTTCATTACATGGGATTGTGTGAAGATGACCCTTCTTGCGACAAAACTACCATGCGGTAATGCCTCTAAGTCGTGCTTCGACACGTAGGAGATATAGCCGCATGGTGGGTGTTACAGCTACCGTCAATCAAAGCAAGATAAGATGCATAAAGGATTAACATCAATGCAATCAATATAAGTGATATGATATGGCCATCATCATCTTGTGCTTGTGATCTCCATCTCCGAAGCACCATCGTGATCACCATCGTCACCGGGCGACACCTTGATCTTCATCGTAGCATCATTATCTATTACGCCATCTATTGCTTCTACGACTATCGCTACCGCTTAGTGATAAAGTAAAGCAATTAAAGGGCGTTTGCATTTCATACAATAAAGCGAAAACCATATGGCTCCTGCCAGTTGCCGATAACTTCGGTTACAAAACTTGATCATCTCATACAATAAAATATAGCATCATGTCTTGACCATATCACATCACAACATGCCCTGCAAAAACAAGTTAGACGTCCTCTACTTTGTTGTTGCAAATTTTACGTGGCTGCTACGGGCTGAGCAAGAACCGTTCTTACCTACGCATCAAAACTGCAATGATAGTTCGTCAAGTTAGTGATGTTTTAACCCTCGCAAGGACTGGGCGTAGCCACACTCGATTCAACTATAGTTGGAGAAATAGACACCCGCCAGCCACCTGTGTGCAAAGCACGTCGGTAGAACCAGTCTCGCGTAAGCGTACGCGTAATGTCGGTCTGGGCCGCTTCATCCAACAATACCGCTGAACCAAAGTATGACATGCTGGTAAGTAGTATGACTTGTATCTCCCACAACTCACTTGTGTTCTAATCGTGCATATAACATCTACGCATAAAACCAGGCTTGTATGCCACTGTTGGGGAACGTAGTAATTTCAAAAAAATTCCTACGCACACGCAAGATCATGGTGATGCATATCAACGGGAGGGGAGAGTGTTGTCCATGTACCCTCGTAGACCAAAAGTGGAAGCGTTAGAACAACGCGGTTGATGTAGTCGTACGTCTTCACGACCCGACCGATCAAGCACCGAAACTACGGCACCTCCGAGTTCTAGCACACGTTCAGCTCGAAGATGATCCCCGTACTTCGATCCAGCAGAATGTCGGGGAAGAGTTCCGTCAGCACAACGGCGTGGTGACGATCTTGATGTTCTACTGCCGCAGGGCTTCGCCTAAGCACCGCTAGAATATTATCGAGGACTATGGTGGAGGGGGGCACCGCACACGGCTAAGAGATCAAGAGATCAATTGTTGTGTCTAGAGGTGCCCCCCTGCCCCCGTATATAAAGGAGCCAAGGGGGAGGGGCGGCCGGCCAAGGAGGGGCGCGCCAAGGGGAGTCCTACTCCCACCGGGAGTAGGACTCCCTCCTTTCCTTGTTGGACTAGGAGAAGGGGGAAAGAGGAGGGAGAGAGGAAGGAAAGTGGGGGCGCCGCCCCCCTCTCCTTGTCCTATTCGGACTAGGGGAAAGGGGCGCGCGGCCCTGCCCTGGACTCCTCTCCTCTTCTTTGCCCATGTAGGCCCATTAAGCCCTCGGGGGGTTCCGGTAACCTCCCGGTACTCCGGTAAAATCCCGATTTCACCCGGAACACTTCTGACATGCAAATATAGGCTTCCAATATATCAATCTACATGTCTCGACCATTTCAAGACTCCTCGTCATGTCCGTAATCTCATCCGGGACTCCGAACAAACTTCGGTAAATCAAAACTCGTTTCCGGTCAATAACCAATAGCGGAACCTGGACTTTGACTCATAATATAACTGTCATCGAAACCTTAAGTGTGCGGACCCTATGGGTTCGAGAACTAAGTATACATGACCGAGACTCGTTTCCGGTCAATAGCGGAACCTGGATGCTCATATTGGCTCCTACATATTCTACGAAGATCTTTATCGGTCAAACCGCATAACAACATACGTTGTTCCCTTTGTCATCGGTATGTTACTTGCCCGAGATTCGATCATCGGTATCCAATACCTAGTTCAATCTCGTTACCAGCAAGCCTCTTTACTCGTTATGTAATGCATCATTTCGTAACTAACTCATTAGCTACATTGCTTGCAAGGCTTATATTGATGTGCATTACCGAGAGGGCCCAGAGATACCTCTCTGACAATCGGAGTGACAAAACCTTATCTCGAAATACGCCAACTCAACATGTACCTTTGGAGACACCTGTAGAGCTCCTTTATAATCACCCAGTTACGTTGTGACGTTTGGTAGAACACAGAGTGTTCCTCTTGTAAACGGGAGCTGCATAATCTCATAGTTATAGGAACTTGTATAAGTCATGAAGAAAGCAATAGCAACATACTAAATGATCAAGTGCTAAGCTAACGGAATGGGTCAAGTAAATCACATCATTCTAAATGATGTGATCCTGTTAATCAAATGACAACACATGTCTATGGTTAGGAAACATAACCATCTTCGATTAATGAGCTAGTCAAGTAGAGGCATACTAGTGACATTAAGTTTGTCTATGCATTCACACATGTATCATGTTTCCGGTTAATACAATTCTAGCATGAATAATAAACATTTATCATGATATGAGGAAATAAATAATAATTTTATTATTGCCTATAGGGCATATTTCCTTCACCATGAAGGACTTAGTTGTCCAGCTGTGGCCCGCTGAGCCAATTCCAAGCAGTTACTTCGGGCTCGTGAAGCGGATTGTTGGTGCTTGCCCTCGGCTCGAAGTCATTAAGCGATCGGTCTGTATAGAAGGTGCATGAATGGCATTTGCCTGTGCGAAGGGAAGCTTGATGCTGAAAAGCTGATGACGGGGGGACCGTCGGAGGGTAAGGAGCACCGCAAGCCCGACTTATATTATGATGGTGTCCTGAAAGGAGCCCGCCTTGTGGCAGAGCAATGTACCAAAGACCTTATATTTCCCTAAAGACAGTCGTGCCGTCCTTTGTAATGCGGAACACTCGCACTTTTATTATCTATTGCCTGTTATATAAAAGTTTTTCTTCCTGTGTGGCCGTTTGATATATATGAATCCTGAGAGTTGGCCAGTCGTCGGCTTCTGCCCCCACGTAGAAAGTACGGGGGTGTTCGGTATATACCTGAACACTCTTTATCCCATTTTTGGGTCCTTGAACGAGGTGTTCATCACAGCGAACCAGGCAATCGGACTATAGGGCTTTATCACTCTCACTTAGCCATAGGAATCCGAGTATGGTAGGCACAACCCCTGGTGTTCGGAAGACCGGAGGGGGGGCTCTAACGGCGCCTGATCGGAAGACCAATCCATCACACTCTGCATTTGTTATGGCATTATGCGGAATAAATCCTTAAAGATTTTACAACCTCTCGAACAGCTGACCAGCTCTCGCCGTATCATGACAGTCAGTTTTCAGCTTTCTCTACTGAGGTTCTCATCCGAAAGAACCAGGACACAATCGTAGTAGTTCTCCCAACGCTACCTTAGCTGATGGAGCGGAACGTAAGGTACCAAAACATGTAAGCCGGGCAAACCCAACTAATGACCCAAGACATGATTCGGAGCTGGTGCATATAGTGTTATAAGTTTGGGGTGCCGAGCGACCGAGAAGGTGGTCGGACTTTTTTTCCATATTATGGGTACAATGAAGCCCCTGGCGTAGTAGGGCATGACACTATGTGCGGGTGCCGTTATGACGAAAAAGGCGTCAATGAGGAATGACAGTCGGTAAGTGCCGTATGACTCTATATGTTCTATTGGAGTGACATGTCTATGCGTATGAGTACGGTTTATGCTATAAAAGGAGGTATGATGGCGGGACCTGTTGCGACCGGGTGGGAGGAAGCTATGTGCGGATCCGAAGTGTATCCGGATTGTCTTCTTGGGGAATATTTGTGTATTCCCTCTTTGTGCATCCAAGCTGATTCCATGTCACCAATCCTGTTCTGCGCAAAAGTGAGCCTCTAAAGAAAATGCTTAGAGAGACTTGAGTGTCATAGGGTGATTGAAGCGCGGGGCCCTCTCCAGCTTATGCCGGAGTGCTTGATTGGAGCCTGGTCGAGCCGGGCTATCATGCCGTAAAGTAGCTCAGACTCCTTTATTGGTGTCCGGGAGGTTGGCTGTCAAATCGAGGTTCGATAGAAAGGCACAACTCGCTACCCCAGCGGCAGTATACTTTCCAGTGTCGGGGTGGAGTTCGGCCTTGCCCGTAATTGTGACTTTGTCACGTGGGCTTGGCATGGTGTGGTACCGCGTTGAATCAAGCCAACGCGGTTCGTCCCGGTAGTATGTAATAGTTACTGTATAAGGGGACGATGTCGAAGACTTATTCTTCGGCATGGTGATTTTTTGGTGATCCAAAGACAACCTCCAGGGTGGTGGGCCTGTAAAACTGACCTTTACACCTGGTACGACATCTTGAGAAGATGTTTTTAGTGGGTTTGGTCCTCGAGCAGTCAATACCTATCTGGTGCACTATGTCCTGGTGCAGCAAGTTAGGGCTGCTGTTTATGCCAATAGGGGCTCGTGTGAGGTGGAACCCACCAACTATTGGGTCGAGGATAAGTGCAACTGAATTGCCATGGTTGAAATTGGCTGGACAGTCAGTATGATCGAAGATGATCGGCCGTATTTTTGTACCGTGGGGTGACTTGTATTGTTGAGTCGGTGTCCCGAGGAGTACACATTCGCTCCCATTTGGGGATGTGGGTGGTGTTTATCGAGTTCGCCTTGTTGGTTTGCGGAGAATTTTCTTTTTTCTCATGAAGTTTGATGGTCTGGGCTCCTCGTTGTCTTCATAGCTTTGAGAACCCTTCTTATTGTTTCCGGCACACGACCTGTCGGTTTGTTTTGAAGATCCGACATTCTCTATTGGTATGATTAGCTGCCGTTCCGGGGGTACCATGAATTTGACATGGGTGGTCAAGTGTGCTACCCGGGCCCGATGGGCCTGAATTGTTCTCTTTCCGCTGACCGGACTGGGAGCCACGGAATCCGGCATTGACTGTCGTGTCTTGGGCGTCATCGTTATTTTTGTGATGCTTATGTTTATTGCGTCGAGGTTTATGGATGCTGCCTCGCAAATCCTGCGTATTGCCCCGGACCGTGATGTATTGGCGTCGGGGTGTGGGCTTTAGGACCTCCTCCTCAAGTTGAGGTAGCAACTTGTGCTTTGGGTGCCCTTTGGTGGGGCGCTCGAGTCCATATTTCTCGGCTGCCAGGACCTTGGTCAGCTTGGAGCTGCTGCTCCTTCTTTTTCAGGCTTCTTGCAATGGCCATAAGCCGTCGCTTGAAGCGTACCTGCTCTACGGGATCCTCAGGCACGCCGAATTCATCGTCGCCGAGGCTCACCTCGTCTTCGGAGGGAGGCATGTGGTTGTCCTCCTCCAAGTATCCGTCCGTCACCTGTTCATCTGGGCTAACCTGCCCGTCTTCTTGTTCGGCCTGCTCGAAGGCAGGCTGATCGGGATTGTATTCGTCTTCGGCACCATCTGGATTTTTTCCGTCTCCTGTGCCGATATTGCTGTGGTGGGGCTTAGAGCGGCGCCGGTAACGCCCATGCTTTGATTTATTCCCTAAGGGGTTATCCTCTATTGCCTCATCGCCATCGGTTCTTTGGGAGTGTCCACCATATATATATCATACGAGGAGGTGGCTGTCCAGCGCCCCGTGGGCGGTGGTTCCTGTTCTTCTCCTGCATCATCATCGACACTGTCGATGTCTTCGGAGTCGAAGTCAAGCACATCGGTCAAATCATCGACAGTGGCAATGAAGTGGGCGGTGGGTGGGTAACAAATTTTCTCGTCGCCTGCTTCCCACTCGGGCTGGACATAGTTCGGCCAAGAGTCTCCTGACAAAGAGAGAGACCTTAATGAATTAAGCATGTCGCTGAAGGGCGAGTGCTGAAAGATATCCGCAGCGGTGAACTCCATTACTGGAGCCCAATCGGATTCGATGGGCCCGGGTGCGTACGGTCTGGAACCTACAGCCGATCACAAGTCCGAGGGTCCGGTGACACAGACTTCCTTAGAGGTGGAGTCTGTGTTTGGCTCTACCGCCGATGAGTATGCGGCCCCCGGGGCGGGATCCATCTGCCCGTCCTCGGACGACGCGATATGCCCCGGATTTAGGTCCGGAGCTACTGCAGGTGCGATATACCGAATATTGTCTCACAGCCGACCTAAGCCGTACTCGTCATGACTGTTCGGCGCTCCTGGCATAGGCCTGAATCCGTCGAAGATCAAGTCTCCGTGGATATCGGCCGTGTAGTTCAAGTTTCTGAACCTGACCTGATGGCCAGGGGCGTAGCTGTCGATCTGCTCCAGATGGCCAAGCGAATTGGCCCGCAGTGTGAAGCCGCCGAACACGAAGATCTTCCTGGGAGAAAAGTCTCACCCTGGACCGCGTTGTTGTCAATGATTGAAGGAGCCATTGAGCCTTGCTGCAACGACACAGAGGAACTCTCAATGAAAGCACCAATGTCGGTGTCAAAACCGGCGGATCTCGGGTAGGGGGTCCCGAACTATGCGTCTAAGGCTAATGGTAACAGGAGGCAGGGGACACGATGTTTTACCCAGGTTCGGGCCCTCTCGTTGGAGGTAATACCCTACTTCCTGCTTGATTGATCTTGATGATATGAATATTACAAGAGTTGATCTACCACGAGATCATAGAGGCTAAACCCTAGAAGCTAGCCTATGATTATGATTATCCTCTCCCTACGGACTAAACCCTCCGGTTTATATAGACATCGGAGGAGGCTAGGGTTACACAGAGTCGGTTACAAAGAAGGAGATCTAACATCCGGATCGCCAAGCTTGCCTTCCACGCAAAGGAGAGTACGATCCGGACACGGGACAAAGTCTTGAGTCTTGTATCTTTACAGTCCAACAGTCCGGCCAAAGTATATAGTCCGGCTGTCCGGATACCCCCTAATCCAGGAGTCCCTCAGATAGTATGTCGATTATCCTTGGTAGACCCTTTTTGAATACTGCAGGGGCTGTTATTGATTGCAACAAAGTCAATGCCACTTTTCATGTTAATGGTAATGAGCATATGGTACACTTTCCGAGGAAACAACCTCAAGTTCATAGCATAAACTCTATTCGAAAAGTTCCAACTATTATTATTGGAGGTTTTGAATTTCCTCTTCCTACCGTCAAGAAAAAATATGATATTCTTATTGTTGGGGATGTTCATATCCCGTTGAGGTAACCTAGTGTTATTCGAAATTTCTCCGGTTCCATGTCATTCGGAATGAGTTTGTTAACAAGACTTGATCAACCTTGTCAGTGGATTCCTTTTGATGATCATGAGATGGATGAAACTAGAAGGCACAACCTTCTGTACCCTATTTTTTACTTTCTGTTATTTAGAATAAATAAAGCAAAAATAGTATTATTTGTCTGTTTTCTGAATTATCCATGCAATAAAACATATCCCAAAAATAAAAGTGCTCCAAATGCCCTGCAAAATTTAGTATGATTTTTATGGAATATTTGAGGATTTTAGGCACTGAGAACATAGAGGGGAGGCAAGCACCTGGCCACGAGGGTCCAGGGCGCGCCCACTCCCCCTGGGTGCGCCCCCCTGCCTCGTGGGCCCATGGTGGCCCCCTCCACTTATTCCTGCACCCACACACTCCATCTTCCTCCCAAAAAAATCCCCATCCAGCTCAAGCATGAGTTCTAGCTCATTTTGCTGCGATTTTTGATCTCCTTGCTCAAAGCTCCATTCACAAAACTGCTTTGGGAGATTGTTGCTTGGTATGTGACTCCTCCATTGGTCCAGTTAGTTTTTGTTCTAGTGCTTTATTCATTGCAAATATTTGCTGCATAGGTGACCCTGTTCTTGAGCTCGCATGTCAAATTTATGAGGTCCCAAGTAATTCTAATGCTTGATATAGGCTCTAGGCACTTGTGGGAGTAGTTGCTATCAATCTTGTTTAGTTTGATTCACTTTTATTTTGAAGTTACTAAAGATTCCAGAAATTTTTCAGAGGAAGAAATATGTCCAGGAAAATGTATCAAGGTGGTTCCTCAACAAAGAGAGGACCCAGGCATGCTATGCATGAGCAAGACGATGAAACACCAAGGGATGCTGAGGTGCGGTCTTGTGAATGGCCGTCAGAAGAGTTTGTGGTCAATGTAGGCATCAAGGATGAATTTGACGCATATGTGCGTAACGCCGATCTTGAGGACTTCATACAAGATAAGTGTCCTCAGTAATACCAATTGGATGATTCCTTCATGAGAAGATTTAAATATACATCTTCACATAATTCTCAGAATGTCCTATTTGATATTTATGATCAATCTTATACCATGGATCTAGAAGATTTTACAACTGCTTGCAAACTCCCACAGTGGGGCAATGTTAATGAACCCCACAAATTTGAATATAAAGACTTCCTCGCTAGTATCACTGTGGGAGAATCTAGGGATATAACACAAGCTACCATAGGGAGCATTCATTTTCCTGCTATACATTATTTTGCTCTCTTCATTGGTAGATGCATTAACGGTAAAGATGAAGCATCTCACATGTGTGTCCCTGATCTTTGTGTCCTCAAGAGTGCTGTATTAGGTAATAAAGATTACAACTTGGGGGCAATAGTTGCACGTAGGTTGCATAATAATGGTATATCTGGAGATTTATTTGGAGGAATTTATGCGACCCGTGTTGCTAATTATCTTGGTATATCTCCACGTGAGGATATATGGAGTTGCCTGCCGCTTATTTAGATTTCGACGCTATGGTCAGGCACCATTTTCTTGTGAGGAATGAACAATTCCTCCAGTATCGACTAATCTTTTACAGACGCCGCGCTGTCCATGTTACTCTCCCTGCTCCTTCCCTTTTTGATTACCAGGAAAAACGAAGATATGTTATCACCAGGGAGGAGGCAGCTGAACACGAGAGGAGAGCGGAGGCAGCTCGCCAACATGCCGCAGCTCAGGAGGCATTGGTTGCTGCATCTCAGTACGACCCCAGTTATAACTTCAGATATCAGCCAGGCTATCCTTGGCATTAAACCAACTTAGGCCAAAAGCCTAAGCTTGGGGGAGTACGTATTTCACACCTACTTTACATTCATATCCACACACCTATTCTAGTTGTTGGTGCTCATACTCTTTCATTGTATTATCCATGCTAGTTTAATTTCTTTTTCTAGCTTTCTTCTTGTGTGTTTGATAAACCTTAAGAAAAACCAAAAAAAATAGTTAGTTTAATTTCCATGCTTGTAGTAGTAATTAAAATGAAAACCCAAAAATATTTCTCGTTCTTCTTTTGCTTGTTTGGAGCTTTCCCGTGTAAATAGTTTTATTTCTTTTCTTTCCTTTGGGGGTCGAGAGTAGAAGACCATAATGAAATTGCTTAGTGGCTCTCATATGCATGATTGTTGATTTAACCAAGAGCCCATATTACTTTGTCTTCTCTCTTGAATTGAATGCTTGCATATTCCAGCTTAGTCCAATGTACATGGACTATTATTATTATACACACCGTTCGGTCGTGCAAGTGAAAGGCAATGATGACGATATATGATGAACTGATCAAGATGAAAGAAGCTAGTATGAACTCGACCTCTCTTGTTTTTGTAAATATGATGAGTTCATTGTTCTTGATTCATCCTATTATGAATGAACATGTTTGCAATGACAATTAGAGATTATAGTTGCTTATGCCATGTTTAATTAGCTAGGAGCTTATAATGGTTTACCTTGCGTGCTAACATGCTATTAAAATGGTTGTGATGTGGTATGATAGGGTGGTATCCTTCTTTGAATGATTCGAGTGACTTGACTTGGCACATGTTCACGCATGTAGTTGAAACAAAATCAACATAGCCTTCACGATATTTATGTTCATGGTGGATTATATCCTACTCATGCTTGCACTCGGTGTTGATTAATTTTAATGCATGTTCATGACTGTTGTTGCTCTCTCAGTTGGTCGCTTCCCAGTCTTCTGCTAGCCTTCAGCTGTACTAAGTGGGAATACTACTTGTGCATCCAAACTCCATAAACCCCAAAGTTATTCCATATGAGTCCACCATACCTTCCTATATGCAGTATCTACCTGCCGTTCCAATTAAATTTGTATGTGCCAAACTCCAAACCTTCAAATGAAATTCTGTTTTGTATGCTCGAACAGCTCATGTTTCAACTAGGGTTGTCTATATCTTCCATGCTAGGTGGATTATTCTCAAGAGGAGTGGACTCCGCTCCTCATTCACGAGAAAATGGCTGGTAACCGGGATGCCCAGTCCCATGATCAAAAAGATCAAAGCAAATAAAAATAATTAAAACAAAACTCCCCCAGGGCTGTTGCTAGTTGGAGGCACTCATTGTTTCAAGCAAGCCATGGATTGATACTTGTTGGTGGTGGGGGAGTGTAAACTTTACCATTCTGTTTGGGAACCGCCTATAATGTATGTAGCATGGAAGATATTGAGATCTCATAGTTGTTGCGTTGACAGTGAAAGTATACCGCTCAAAATGTTATTCATCTCTAATTCAAAATCGAGCTCTGGCACCTCTACAAATCCCTGCTTCCCTCTACGAAGGGCCTATCTATTTACTTTTATGTTGAGTCATCACCTTCTTATTAAAAAGCACCCGCTGGAGAGCACACTGTCATTTGCATTCATTACTATTAGTTTATATTGGGTATGACTTGACTGGTTCTCTTTTACCATGAATTACAATGTTTAGTCAGTCCTTGATCTTTAAAGGTGCTCTGCATTTATGTTTTGCCGTCTCAGAATTGGCTAGCGAGATACCATCTTGTTATATCATATTATAATTGTTTTGAGAAAGTGTTGTCAGCCGAGATTTATTATTATTGCTCGCTAGTTTATTATGCCATTGATATGAGTAAACATGAGACCTAAGTGGTATTGTGAATATGGTTAGTTCATAATCTTTGCTGAAAACTTGAATGCTGGCTTTACATATTTACAACAACAAGACCAAACAGAGTTTGTAAAAGTTTTTCTTTATCACTTTCAGTTTATCAACTGAATTGCTTGAGGACAAGCAAAGGTTTAAGCTTGGGGGAGTTGATACGTGATGTCTACTACACAACCTTCTTCTTGTAGACGTTGTTGGGCCTGCAAGTGCAAAGGTTTGTAGGACAGTAGCAAATTTCCCTCAAGTGGATGACCTGAGGTTTATCAATCTGTAGGAGGCGTAGGATGAAGATGGTCTCTCTCAAACAACCCTGCAACCAAATAACAAAAAGTCTCTTGTGTCCCCAACACACCCAATACAATGGTAAATTGTATAGGTGCACTAGTTCGGCGAAGAAATGGTGATACAAGTGCAATATGGATGGTAGATATACGTTTTTGTAATCTGAAAATATAAAAACAGCAAGGTAAGTAATGATAAAAGTGAGCGTAAACGGTATTGCAATGCTAGGAAACAAGGCATAGGGTTCATACTTTCACTAGTGCAAGTTCTCTCAACAATAATGACATAACTGGATCATATAACTATCCCTCAACATGCAACAAAGTGTCACTCTAAAGCCACTAATAGCGGAGAACAAACGAAGAGATTACGGTAGGGTATGAAACCACCTCAAAGTTATTCTTTCGGATCAATCTATTCAAGAGTTCGTACTAGAATAACACCTTAAGACACAAATCAACCAAAACCCCATTGTCACCTCAAGTATCCGTGGGCATGATTATACGATATGCATCACACAATCTCAGATTCATCTATTCAACCAACACAAAGTACTTCAAAGAGTGCCCCAAAGTTTCTACCGGAGAGTCAAGGCGAAAACGTGTGCCAACCCCTATGCATAGGTTCATGGGCGGAACCCGCAAGTCGATCACCAAAACATACATCAAGTGGATCACGTGATATCCCATTGTCACCACAGATAAGCACGGCAAGACATACATCAAGTGTTCTCAAATCCTTAAAGACTCAATCCGATAAGATAACTTCAAGAGGAAAACTCAATTCATCACAAGAGAGTAGATGGGGAGAAACATCATAAGATCCAACTATAATAGCAAAGCTCGCGATACATCAAGATCGTGCCATAGAGAGAACATGAGAGAGAGAGATCAAACACATAGCTACTGGTACATACCCTCAGCCCCGAGGGTGAACTACTCCCTCCTCGTCATGGAGAGCGCCGCGATGATGAAGATGGTCAACCGTGATGGATTCCCCCTCCGGCAGGGTGCCGGAACAGGCTCCCGAGAGGTTTTTTGTGGCTACAGAGGCTTGCGGCGGCGGAACTCCCGATCTATCTTGATATTTGATGGTTTTAGGGTATAAGGGAATATATAGGCGAAAGAAGTCGGTCGGGGGAGCCTCGAGGGGCCCACGAGAGTGGAGGGCGCGCACAGGGGGGTGGGCGTGCCCCCCTATCTCATGGCTTCCTCGATGCTTCCCCGGCTTGCACTCCAAGTTTCCTGGGTCACATTCGTTCCAAAAATCACGTTGCCGAAGGTTTCATTCTGTTTGGACTCTGTTTGATATTCCTTTTCTTCGAAATACTAAAACAGGCAATAAAACATCAATATGGGTTGGGCCTCCAGTTAGTAGGTTAGTCCCAAAAGTAATATAAAAGTGTATAATAAAGCTCATAAACATTCAAAACAGATAATAAAATAGCATGAATGCTTCATAAATTATAGATACGTTGGAGACGTATCAATACGTCTCCATCGTATCTACTTTTCCAAACACTTTTGCCCTTGTTTTGGACTCTAAATTGCATGATTTGAATGACCTAACCCGGACTGACGCTGTTTTCAGCAGAATTGCCATGGTGTTGTTTATTGGGCAGAAAACAAAAGTTCTTGAAATGACCTGAAAATCCACGGAGATAACTTTTGGAAAATATAAAAAATATTGGCAAAAGAATCAAGGCCAGGGAGCCCACACCCGGTCCACGAGGGTGGGGGCGTGCACCCTCCCCCTCGGCGTGCCCCCTTGTCTTGTGGGCCCCCTGATGCTCCACCGACCTCAACTCCAACTCTATATATTCTGTTTCGCGGAGAAATAAATCAGAGAGAAAGTTTCATCGCGTTTTACGATATGGAGCCACCGCCAAGCCCTAATCTCTCTCGGGAGGGCTAATCTGGAGTCCGTTCGGGGCTCCAGAGAGGGGGATTCGTCGCCGTCGTCATCATCAACTACCCTCCATCACCAATTTCATGATGCTCACCGCCGTGCGTGAGTAATTCCATCGTAGGCTTGCTGGACGGTGATGGGTTGGATGAGATTTACCATGTAATCAAGTTAGTTTTGTTAGAGTTTGATCCCTAGTATCCACTATGTTCTGAGATTGATGTTGCTATGACTTTGCTATGCTTAATGCTTGTCACTAGGGCCCGAGTGCCATGATTTCAGATCTGAACCTATTATATTTTCATGAATATATGTGAGTTCTTGATCCTATCTTGCAAGTCTATAGTCACCTATTATGTGTTATCATCCGACAACCCCGAAGTGACAATAATCAGGATACTTCTCGGTGATGACCGTAGTTTGAGGAGTTCATGCATTCACTAAGTGCTAATTCTTTGGTCCGGTTCTCTATTGAAAGCAGACCTTAATATCCCTTAGTTTCCATTAGGACCCCGCTGCCACAGGAGGGTAGGACAAAAGATGGCATGCAAGTTCTTTTCCATAAGCACATATGACTATATTTAGAATACATGCCCACATGACATTGATGAACTGGAGCTAGTTCTGTGTCACCCTATGTTATAACTATTACATGACGAATTGCATCTGACATAATTATCCATCACTCATCCAATGCCTACGAGCTTTTCACATATTGTGCTTCGCTTATTTACTTTACTTTTGCCACTATTACCATTACTATCATACTACGTTGCTACTAAACACTTTGCTGCAGATACTAAGTTATCCAGGTGTGGTTGAATTGACAACTCAACGGCTAATACTTGAGAATATTCTTTGGCTCCCCTTGTGTCGAATCAATAAATTTGGGTTGAATACTCTACCATCAAAACTGTTGCGACGCCCTATACTTGTGGGTTATCAGTCATCAAGAACATTCTCTAACCTAGACAAGTTGTCTGCAATGGGGTTCTTAGCTCCCTTTCTATCAATAATATGCAAATCAAATTCTTGAAGCAAGAGAAACCATCTAATCAGTCTGGGTTTAGCATCTTTCTTTTCCATAAGATATTCAATAGAAGCATGATCAGTGTGAATAGTAACTTTAGAATCAACAATATAAGGTTTGAACTTGTCACATGCAAATACAACCGCTAAGAATTCTTTTTCAGTAGTAGCATAATTTCTCTGGGCAGTATCAAGAGTTTTACTAGCATACTAGATAACATTTAATTTCTTATCAACTCCTTGCCCTAGAATAGCACCTACAGCATAATCGCTAGCATCACACATAATTTCAAAGGGAAATTCCAATCACGTGGCTGAACAATAGGTGCAGTGATCAAAGCTTTCTTAAGTATTTCAAATGCTTCTACACAATCATCATCAAAGACAAAAGGAATATCTTTTTGCAATAAATTAGTCAAAGGCCTAGAGATTTTAGAGAAGTCCTTAATGAACCTCCTATAGAAACCGGCATGACCAAGGAAACTTCTTATAACTTTGATGTCCTTGGGACACGGCATCTTTTCAATAGCATCAACTTTAGCTTTATCAACTTCAATACCTCTTTCAGAAATTTTATGCCCCAAGACAATGCCTTCATTAACCATAAGTGGCACTTTTCCCAATTCAAGACGAGACTAGTGTCTTCGCATCTCTGCAAAACTCGATCAAGGTTGCTCAAGCAATATTCAAAAGAGGATCCATAAACGGAGAAGTCATCCATGAATACCTCACAAATCTTTTCACAAAAGTCAGAGAATATAGCCATCATGCATCTTTGAAAGGTAGCAGGTGCATTACATAAACCAAAAGGCATACGTCTATAAGCAAAAGTAATGAAAGGGCAAGTAAAAGTAGGTTTTGAATGATCTTCCGCTGACACGGGTATTTGAGAGAAACCAGAGTAACCATCTAGAAAGCAGAAATGTGTATGTTTGGATAGTCTTTCTAGCATTTGATCAATAAAAGGTAAAGGGTAATGATCTTTCTAAGTAGCTTTATTTAATTTACGGAAATCAATTACCATCCTATAACCTGTAATAATTCTTTGCGGAATCAATTCATCTTTATCATTAGGAATGACAATAATACCTCCCTTCCTAGGGACGCAGTGGACAGGACTTACCCAATCACTATCACCAACTGGATACATTATACCTCCCTCAAGGAGCTTTAGTATCTCCTTTCTTACCACTTCTTTCATCATAGGATTTAACCGTCGTTGATGATCTCTAACAGGTTTGGAACCTTCCTCCAATTTAATTTTATGTTGGCATAGAGTGGGACTAATGCCCTTAAGATCATCCAGAGTATATCCAATATCAGCACGGTGCTTCTTCAGAGCTTTCAATAATCTTTCCTCTTCTTGCTCTGAAAGGTTAGCACTAATAATAACAGGATATATCTTCTTTTCATCAAGATAAGAATATTTAAGATTATGAGGTAAAGGTTTGAGCTCAAACACGGGATCACCCTTGGGTGGAGGGGGGTCCCCTAGGATTTCAACAGGCAAGTTGTGTTTCAGAATAGGACCCTGTTGAAGGAATAATTCATCTATCTCCCTTCTTTCATTCATAAACATGTCATTTTCATGGTCTAGCAAATATTGTTCTAACGGATCAGTAGGAGGCACGGCAACAGAAGCAAGACAAATAATTTCATCCTTACTAGGCAATTCTTTATCATGGGGTTGACTACAAAACTTAGCAAAATTATACTCATGAGACATATCCCCAAAGCCAATCGTAACAACATCCTTTTTGCAATCTATCCTAGCATTAACAGTATTCAAGAAGGGTCTACAAAATATGATGGGACAAAAGCTATCTTGTGGGGAACCAAGAACAAGAAAATCAGCAGGGTATTTAACCTTCCCACACAAGACTTCGACATCTCTAACAATACCAAATGGTGTAATAGTATCTCTATTGGCAAGCTTAATTGTAACATCAATATCTTCTAACTCAGGAGGTGCAATATCATGCATAATTTCTTCATATAAGGAAAAAGGTATTACACTAGCACTAGCACCCATATCACATAAGCCATGATAACAATGACCTCCTATTTTAACAGAAATAACAGGCATGCCTACAACAGGTCTATGTATCTTAGCATCTGGTCTAGCAATATTAGCAGCTTCATCACAGAAGTAAATAACATGCCCATCTATATTATCATCCAAGAGATCTTTAACCATAGCAATACTAGGTTCAACTTTAATTTGCTCAGGAGGTGTATATGTTCTAGTACTACTCTTATGAACCACAGTTGAAGCTTTAACATGATCCTTTATTCTAACAGGAAAAGGTGGTTTCTCAACATAAGTAGTAGGAACAATAGGATCGTTATAAGTGATGGTATTTTCTTCAACTGTAACAGGTGCAACTACTTTTACTTCAATGGGAGGATTATATTTGAACCACTTCTCCTTAGGGAGATCAACGTGAGTAGCAAAATATTCACAGAAAGAAGCTACTATCTCAGAGTCAAGTCCATATTTAGCGCTAAATCCAGGAAAAGTATCGGTATCCACAAAAGATTTAGCACAATCAAACTTAGGTGTCATACCTGACTCCTTAACATCGTTAGAACCCCAATCTTCAGAGTTGCGTTTAATTCTTTCCAATAAATCCCACTTGAATTCAATAGTCTTCAGCATATAAGAACCAGCACAGGAAGTATCAAGCATGGTGCGATCATTGAGAGAAAGCCGAGCATAATTTTTTTAAATAATCATATCTCTTGAGAGCTCATGATTGGGGCATGAATGTAGCATTGACTTAAGCCTCCCCCAAGCTTGAGCGATGCTTTCTCCTTCGCGAGGCCAGAAATTATATATGTAATTACGATCACGATGAACAAGATGCATAGGATAGAACTTCTGGTGAAATTCCAATTTCAACCGTTCATAGTTCCAAGATCCCGTGTCATCACATAGCCTATACCATGTCAATGCATCTCCCTTTAAAGATAAAGGGAAGACCTTCCTCTTAACAACATTGTCGGGAATACCTGCAAGCTTAAATAATCCACAAACTTCATCCGCATAGATAAGGTGTAAATCGGGATGCAATGTTCCATCTTCTGCAAAGGGATTAGCTAGCGGTTTCTCTATCATACCCAAAGGAATCTCAAAGTAAACATTTTCAGTAGGTTCAGTAGGTTGAAGAGCAACTCTTTGCTCTACTAGTCGGGGCGAAGATGCCCCGAACAAGCCCCTCAAAGGATTAGTTTCCATAGTAACAAGTGACAGAAAATTTCAGCACACTATATAAATGTTTCCTTACCAAGTTCCACTCACC
Source organism: Triticum dicoccoides (assembly GCF_002162155.2). Lineage (NCBI taxonomy): Eukaryota > Viridiplantae > Streptophyta > Magnoliopsida > Poales > Poaceae > Triticum > Triticum dicoccoides. The sequence continues at coordinate 678,890,982 of NC_041383.1, read as the reverse complement.
AAAGGCACTTCACTCCCCGGCAACAACGCCAGGAAAGAGTCTTGATGACCCACAAGTATAGGGGATCTATCGTAGTCCTTTCCATAAGTAAGAATGTCGAACCCAACGAGGAGCAGAAGGAAATGACAAGCGGTTTTCAGTAAGGTATTCTCTGCAAGTACTGAAATTGTAGGTAACAGATAGTTTTGTGATAAGATAATTTCTAACGGGTAACAAGCAATGAAAGTAAATAGAGTGCAGCAAGGTGGCCCAATCCTTTTTGTAGCAAAGACAAGCCTAGAAAATTTTTTATAATGATACAAGCGCTCCTGAGGACACATGGGAATTATCGTCAAGCTAGTTTTCATCACGCTCATATGATTCACGTTCGGTACTTTGATAATTTTATATGTGGGTGGACCGGTGCTTGGGTACTACCCTTTCTTCGACAAGCATCCCACTTATGATTAACCCCTATTGCAAGCATCTGCAAATACAAAAAAAAGTATTAAGGTAAACCTAACCATAGCATGAAACTAGTGGATCCAAATCAGCCCCTTACGAAGCAACGCATAAACTAGGGTTTAAGCTTCTGTCACTCTATCAACCCATAATCTACTTATTACTTCCCAAAGCCTTCCTCTAGGCACAAATAATGGTGAAGCGTCATGTAGTCGACGTTCACATAACACCACTAGAGGAGAGACAACATACATCTCATCAAAATATCGAACGAATACCAAATTCACATGACTACTAATAGCAAGACCTCATCCATGTCCTCAGGAACAAACGTCACTACTCACAAAGCATATTCATGTTCATGATCAGAGGAGTATTAATATGCATTAAGGATCTGAACATATGATCTTCCACCAAATAAACCAATTAGCATCAACTACAAGGAGTAATCAACACTACTAGCAACCCACAGGTACCAATTTGTGGTTTTGATACAAGATTGGATACAAGAGATGAACTAGGTTTTGAGAGGAGATGGTGCTGGTGAAGATGTTGATGGAGATTGACCCCCTCCCAATGAGAGTATCGTTGGCAATGACGATGGTGATGATTTCCCCCTCCCAGAGGGAAGTTTCCCTAACAGAACAGCTCCGTCGGAGCCCTAGATTGGTTCCGCCAAGGTTCCGCCTCGTGGCGGCGGAGTTTCGTCCCGTAAGCTTGCTTATGATTTTTTATAGGGTAAAAGCCTTCATATAGCAGAAGATGGGCACCGGAGGGCCACCAGGGGGCCCATGAGACAGGGGGCGCGCCCAGTAAGGGGGGCACGCCCCCCACCCTCCTGGCGAGGGTGTGGACCCCCTCTGGTACTTTCTTTGCTCAATAGTTCTTATTGATTCCAAAAATGACTTTCGTGGAGTTTCAGGACTTTTGGAGCAGTGCAGAATAGGTTTCCAATATTTGTTCCTTTTCCAGCTAGAATCCCAGCTGCCGGCATTCTCCCTCTTCATGATAAACCATGTAAAATAAGAGAAAATACCAATAAGTATTGTGACATAACGTGTAATAACAGCCCATAATGCAATAAATATCGATACAAAAGCATGATGCAAAATGGACGTATCAGGTACCAACGTTGTTGCCAACATAACTCCTCTCACCTACCTTGCTATCATGACCGTGCAAATGTTAGCACCCTTCCTGCTTTTAACCCACATGATGGGCCCATAACCCACAGTTCCACAGGATCGAAACCTGACTCTCCTGTACATCCCTGTCTTTCAAAATTGTTCCACACGCTTGGTTTAGTATGTAATTCACGAGCCAGCTTCTTGTGATCTGTTCTGATATCAGATGCATTACTTATTTTCGATGCTTTGAACCCCTTTCACACTCTGTTTCAGACATTGAATGATTGTCCATTCGCTTGAAGCTTCTTATTGCACCTTCTAGCCTTGCTCTCGATGACTTTCTTGAATTTCAACTCGAGTGGTGCCTCTAAGCCATGTTCAGTGAGATAGCCCCCAGGTACCTATCTTGTGTTGAGCTCCGTGATACATCTCCATCGTATCTACTTTTCCAAACACTTTTGCCCTTGTTTTGGACTCTAACTTGTATGATTTGAATGGAACTAACCCGGACTGACGCTGTTTTCAGCAGAATTGCCATGATGTTGTTTTATGTGCAGAAAACAAAAGTTCTCGGAATGACCTAAAACTCCATGGAACACCTTAGAAAAAACAATAAAAAATCCTAACCAAAGATGAAGACCAGGGGGCCCACACCCTGCTCACGAGGGTGGGGGGCGCCCCCCTGGGCGCACCCCCCTACCTCGTGGGCCCCCTGGTGGCCCTGCGACGCCAACTCCAACTCCATATATTGGCTTTCGGGGAGAAAAAATCAGGGAGAACAAATCATTGTGTTTTACGATACGGAGCCGCCGCCAAGCCCTAATCTCTCTCGGGAGGGCTGATCTGGAGTCCGTTCGGGGCTCCGGAGAGGGGGATTCGTCACCGTCGTCATCATCAACCATCCTCCATCACCAATTTCATGATGCTCACCGCCGTGCGTGAGTAATTCCATCGTAGGCTTGCTGGACGGTGATGGGTTGGATGAGATTTATCATGTAATCGAGTTAGTTTTGTTAGGGTTCCCTAGTATCCACTATGTTCTGAGATTGATGTTGCTATGACTTTGCTATGCTTAATGCTTGTCACTAGGGCCCGAGTGCCATGATTTCGGATCTGAACCTATTATGTTTTCATGAATATATGTGTGTTCTTGATCCTATGTTGCAATTCTATAGTCACCTACTATGTGTTATGATCCGGCAACCCCGAAGTGACAATAATCGGGACCACTCCCGGTGATGACCATAGTTTGAGGAGTTCATGTATTCACTATGTGCTAATGTTTTGTTACAGTTCTCTATTAAAAGGAGGCCTTAATATCCCTTAGTTTCCAATAGGACGCCGCTGCCACGGGAGGGTAGGACAAATGATGTCATGCAAGTTCTTTTCCATAAGCACGTATGACTATATACGGAATACATGCCTACATTACATTGATGAATTGGAGCTAGTTCTGTGTCACCCTATGTTTTGACTGTTACATGACGAACCGCATTCGGCATAATTATCCATCGCTAATCCGGTGCCTATGAGTTTTCCATATAGTAGTTCTCACTTATTTACTTTTTCGTTGCTACTGTTACAATCACTACAAAATACCAAAAACACTACTTTTGTTGTCTTTACTTTTGTTACCGTTACCACCACTATCATATTACTTTGCTACTAAACACTTTGCTGCAGATACTAAGTTTCCAGGTGTGATTGAATGGACAACTCAGCTGCTAATACTTGAGAATATTCTTTGGCTCCCCTTGTATCGAATCAATAAATTTGGGTTGAATACTCTACCCTCGAAAACTGTTGCGATCCCCTATACTTGTGGGTTATCAAGACCTTTTTCTGGCGCCATTGCCGGGGAGCATAGCTCTATTCTTTGAGTCACGTGGGATTTATATCTGCTGGGCACTATGAAGAACTTGAAAGATGATCGAACTATTATTTTGCCCTCAACTACGAGGGGAGGTAAGGAACTACCACTAGCTCTGCACTAGATTCTCCTTCTGTTATAAGTAAGCTTGCGACACCTAAACCTGCTACTGCTATGTATTCTGATATGTCGCATGTTATTGATGATGCCACTTCTGCTATGCATGATACTTATGATGAAACAACTTCTACGCTTGATACTACTTTGCCCCTTGGTGAATTTCTTGATGAACAAATTGCTAGGTCTAGAGAAAGAGAAATTATCGAACCTCAATACGATGATGTTAGTGATGATGAAAATATGCCTGCTATTAATGAGGGTTATCTTTTTGATGCGGAATCTTCTAAAGCTATTTTTGCTTGCCAGGATAGATACGAACTTAAGAGGTTGCTAGTTCAATGAAGTAAAGAATCTATTAGAGACAGAATGAGACCCGACCCTGCTTTTGCAACTTCTCCTATTTGTGTTCCCGATAAGGATTATTATGATTTCTCTGTTGATCCAGATATAATTACTTTGGTTGAATCTGATCCTTTCTATGGTTATGAATCGGAAACTATTGTGGCACATGTTACTAAGTTAAATGATATAGCTGCCCTGTTTACTAATAATGAGAGATCGCGCTACCTTTATTTACTCAAAATATTTCCGTTCTCATTAAAGGGTGATGCTAAGATATGGTTTAATTATCTTGATCCTGGTTGTGTGCAAAGTCCCCAAGATATGATTTATTACTTCTTTGCTAAATATTTCCCTGCTCATAAGAAACAAGCTGCTTTGAGGGAAATATACAACTTTGTGCAAATTGAAGAAGAGAGTCTCCCACAAGCTTGGGGGAGGCTTCTCAAGTTACTTAATGCTTTGCCTGATCATCCTCTTAAGAAACCTGAAATACTTGATATCATTTATAATGGACTAACCGATGCTTCCAGAGATTACCTGGATAGTTGTGCTGGCTCTCTTTTCAGGGAAAGAACACCGGATGAAGCTGAAATTCTATTGAATAATATGTTGACAAATGAAAATAATTGGGCACCTCTTGAGCCACCTCCTGAGCCAGTTCCAGGGCCAATTACCGAGCCTATTCCTAAACCAACTCCAACGAAGAGATGTGTTCTATTTCTCAGTCCCGAAGATATGCAAGAGGCAAAGAAATCTATGAAAGAAAAAGGTATTAAAGCTGAAGATGTTAAGAATTTACCTCCTATTGAAGAAATACATGGTCTTAATTTACTGCCTGTTGAAGAAGTATATGATCTCAATTACTTATTTACTGAAGAACCTCCCGATATCCTGACACAGGTAGTGAAGGTAAATTCTCTCTATAGATATGATAAAGCTGAAGTCCCCCCTACTAAAATTGCTAGTCAGTGCTTGGATGAGTTTGATGACTTTATGTTTAAGCAAGACGACTTTAATTCTTATTTTGGTAGACAATTAAAACAGAATACCTTTATGGTCAAACGTTTGGGTGATTATATGGCTGATATTAGAGGAGAACTTAAACTTGTTAGCAAACATGCTTCTATGGTTACCACTCAAGCAGAACAAGTACTTAAAGCTCAGAAAGAAGTGCTTGATGAAATGAATAGTAAGAAAAATGATTATGCTGTTAGAGTGGCTACTAGAACTGGTAGAATGACTCAGAAACCTTTGTATCCTGAAGGCCACCCTAAGAGAATCGAGCAAGATTCTCAGAAAAATAATATTGATGTACCTAGTTCTTCTAAGAGGAAGAAAAAGAAAAATGATAGGACTTTGCAAACTTCTAGTGAACCTATTGCTGAACCACCTGAGAATCCGAATGATATCTCTATTTCTGATGCTGAAACACAATCAGATGATGAACATGAACCTAGTGATAATGTTAATGATAATGTCCATGTTGATGCTCAACCTAGTAATGATAATGATGTAGAAGTTGAACCTGCTGTTGATCTTGATAACCCACAATCAAGGAATCAACGTTATGATAAAAGAGACTTCGTTGCTAGGAAACATGGTAAAGAAAGGGAACCATGGGTTCAGAAACCCATGCCTTTTCCTCCGAATCCATCCAAGATAAAGGATGATGAGGATTTTGAGCGCTTTGCTGAAATGATTAGACCCATCTTTTTGCGTATGCGATTAACTAATGTGCTCAAAACAAATCCTTATGCTAAGTATATGAAGGATATCATTACTAATAAAAGAAAGATACCTGAAGCAGAAATTTCCACCATGCTTGCTAATTATACTTTTAAGGGTGGAACACCAAAGAAACTTGGAGATCCAGTAGTACCTACTATACCATGCTCCATTAAGAGAAATTATGTTAAAACTGCTTTATGTGATCTTGGAGCCGGTGTCAGTGTTATGCCTCTCTCTTTATATCGTAGACGTGACTTGAATAAGTTGACACCTACTGAAATATCTTTGCAAATGGCTGATAAATCAACTGCTATACCTACCGTATTTGTGAGGATGTGCCTATTGTAGTTGCGAACGTTACTATTTTAACAGACTTTGTTATTCTTGATATTCCCGAGGATGATAGTATGTCTATTATTCTTGGAAGACCTTTCCTTAATACTGCAGGGGCTGTTATTGATTGCAACAAAGGCAATGTCACTTTTCATGTTAAGGGCAATGAGCACACGGTACACTTTCCGAGAAAACAACCTCAAGTTTATACTATCAACTCTATTGGAAAAATTCCATTGATTATATTTGGAGGTTTTGAATTTCCTCTCCCTACTATCAAGAAAAAGTATGATATTCTTATTGTTGGGGATTTTCATATCCCCGTTGAGGTAACTTAGTGTCATTTGAAATTTCTCCGGTTCCGTGATTATTCGAAATGAGTTTGTTAACAAGACCTGATCAACCTTGTTAGTGGGTTCATTTTGATGATCACGACATGGATGAAACTAGAAGCACAACCTTCTATATCCTTTTTATATTTTCTGTTATTTAGTAGAAAAAAGAAAAATAGTATTTTTCTTTCTGTCTCCTGACTGATCCGCGCAATATAAAAATATCCTGAAAATAAAAGTCCTCAGAATGCCATGACAATTTAATATGATTTTTTCAGGAATATTTGAGGATTTATTGTGCAAAAATTAGCGCAGGGGGAGCTGCCACCTGGTCACAAGGGCCTCGTGGGCCCACAGTGGCCCTCCTCCACTTATTCCTGCACCCATCTTCTTCCTCTGCCTCACACAAACACGGAAAACCAACTCAAGCACGAGTTCCATCCCCGTTGTTGTGATTTTCGATCTCCTTGCTCAAGCACCTCTCGCAAAATTGCTTGGGGAGATTGTTCCTTGGTATGTGACTCCTCCATTGGTCCAATTAGTTTTTGTTCTAGTGCTTTATTCATTGCAAATTTCTGCTGCATAGGTGTCCATGTTCTTGAGCTTGCATGTCAAATTTATATGGTTCCAAGTAGTTCCAATGCTTTATATAGGCTCTAGGCACTTACGGGAGTTGTTGCTATCAATTTTATTGAAGTTGGTTCACTTTTATTTGAAGTTACTTAAAAATTCAGATTGTTTCAGAAAATAATGAAGAGACTTTTGAGGGGCTCGTCGAGCCGAAGCTCGAAGGAAAAACAAAAGGAAGAAGAACAGAATCCCAAATTTAATTCGCCTTGCACCGCGGAGGTCCGGCCGTGTGAATGGCCTTCCGATGACTTCTTGAGGAGAGCTGGGATTTATGAGGATTTCTATTTATTGATTGAGAATGCTGGCCTCACCGACTTCCTCCACGGCCAACGTCATCAGTATCTCTTACTCACAAATACTTTTGTGAAAAACTTCTACTTTTTCCCTAAGAAATCACCTCCAACAGTAGAGTTTCAATTATATGACGTTGTTAAAGAGATGACATTAGCTGAATTCTGTGAGGTTTGTAGAATACCCTTTGAGGGCACCTTAGATGAACCCCACCATAACGAAGTAGAAGCTTTTATTAACACTATCACTGTGGGAGAAACCAGGAAGGTTTCTGATGCAAGGATCACTAGCATACATTTTCCTGTTTTACGCTACTTTGCCTTATTTGCTAGTCGTTGCTTGATTGGACGTGGGAACTGTGGTAACCTTAGTATTCCCGATATTATTATTTTGTTCCATGGTTTAAAACACAATAACTCTGTTAGTATGGGCGGAATTGTTGCTAGACGGTTAAGTCTGAACCATACTAAGGGCCCCATCTTTGGAGGCATTTATGCTTCACGCCTAGCTGAACATTTTGAAATACCTATTAGGCATGAGGAGAAAGAAGAAAAAGCGCTGCCCCGTGCTTATTTAGATTATAAGAGTATGATAGCGCATGACTTTCTTGTTAAGAGTCGCGAAGGGGAGCTCAAATACAAATTATACTTTGATAAACATCACCCTGAGACTATTACTTTGCCTGCCCCTTCTTTGTTTAACTTATCTGTAGGTCCTCACATCGTTCCGTGGTCGGCTGTTCAAGCCTATCGGAATCTTGCACGAGCTCCGGAACCGGAGCCACAAGATGAGCCTCCACGACTCTCTGTTTATTCTTGGGATCCAGAGGAGGTTGCCAGCCAGTGGCAGTCGGAGCCTTCTTCGTCGCAGTATGACCCTAGCTTCACCTACGGGTATCCGCCAGGCTATCCCTGGCAATAGACCAACTTAGGCCAAAATCCTAAGCTTGGGGGAGTACGTATTTCTCACCGACATTACAATCATGTTCACTCACACTCATTGCTAGATGTCGGTGCTCATACTCTTTCACTATAATATCCATGCTAGTTTATTTCCTTTTTCCTGCTTTCTTCTTGTGTGTTTGATAAACCTTAAGAAAAAACCAAAAAAATAGTAGTAGTTTATTTCTTTGCTGCAGTAATTAAAAAGAAACCCAAAAATATTTCCCGTTCTTCTTTTGCTTGTTGGGAGCTTTCCCATGTAAATAGTTTTTATTTCTTTTCCTTTCTTTGGGGGTTGGGAAGACCATATTGAAAATGCTTAGTGGCTCTCATATGCATGATTGTTTATTTAACTTAGAGCCCATATTACTTGTCTTCTCTCTTGAGTTGAATGCTTGCAGATTCCAGCTTAGTCCAATGCACGTGCACTCTTATTATTATACACATTGTTCGGTCGTGCAAGTGAAAGGCAATAATGATGATATATGATGGACTTATTGGGATGAGAAAAGCTGGTATGAACTCGACCTCTCTTGTTTTTGTAAATATGATGATTCATCGTTCCTGAGTCAGCTATTATGAAGTAAACATATTTGCAATGACATTTAGAGATTATAGTTGCTTGTACCATGCTTGATTAGCTATGAGTTATAATGGTTTACCTTGCGTGCCAACATGCTATTAGAATGATTATGATGTGGTATGATGGGATGGTATCCTCCTTTGAATGTATTGAGTGACTCGACTTGGCACATGTTCACGCATGTAGTTGAATCAAATCAACATAGCCTTCATGATATTTATGTTCATGGTGGACTATATCCTACTCATGCTTGTATTAGGTGTAAATTAATTTTAATGCATGTTTACGACTGTTGTCGCTCTCTCAGTTGGTCGCTTCCAAATCTTTTGCTAGCCTTCACCTGTACTAAGCGGGAATACTGCTTGTGCATCCAAACTCCTTAAACCCCAAAGTTGTTCCATATGAGTCCACTATACCTACCTATATGCGATATTTACCTGCCGTTCCAAGTAAATTTGTATGTGCCAAACTCTAAACCTTCAAGTAAACATTCTGTTTTGCATGCTCGATTAGCTCATATGTCAACTAGAGCTGCCCTTATCTTCCGTGTTAGGCGGGTTATTCTCAAGAGGAGTGGACTCCGCTCCTCACTCACGAAAAAATGGCTGGTAGCCGGGATGCCGAGTCCCATGCTTTATGCAAACTAAATCAAAATAATTGCAAACAAAACTCCCCCTGGGACCCGTTGAATGTTGGAGGCACTCGTTGTTTCGAGTAAGCCATGGATTGATGCTTGTGGAGGAGGGGGAGTATAAACTTTACCATTCTGTTTGGGAACCACCTATAATTTGTTTAGCAAGGAAGATATCGTTGAATCTTAGTTGTTATGTTGACAATGAAAGTATGCCGCTCAAAATATAATTTATCTCTATTTCAAAACCGAGCTCTGGCACCTCTACAAATCCATGCTTCCCTCTGCGAAGGGCTTATCTATTTACTTTTATGTTGAGTCATCACCCTTCTTATTTAAAAAGCACCCGCTGGAGAGCACACTGTCGTTTGCATTCATTATAATTGGTTTATATTGGGTATGACTTGACTGGATCTCTTTTACCATGAATTACAATGTTTAGTCAGTCCTTGATCTTTAAAGGTGCTCTGCATTTATGTTTTGCGGTCTCAGAAAGGGCTAGCGAGATACCATTCTGTTATATCATGTTATGATTATTTTGAGAAAGTGTTGTCATCCGAGTTTTATTATTATGGCTCGCTAGCTGATTATGCTATTGATATGAGCAATTGTAAGACCTACATGTTATTGTGAGTATGGTTAGTTCATAATAATTGCTGAAACTTGAATGCTGGCTTTTCATGTTTACAATAACAAGAGCAAACAGAGTTTGTAAAAGTTTTTCTTTTTCTCTTTCAGTTTGTCAACTGAATTGCTTGACGACAAACAAGGGTTTAAGCTTGGGGGAGTTGATACGTCTCCGTCGTATCTACTTTTCCAAACACTTTTGCCCTTGTTTTGGACTCTAACTTGTATGATTTGAATGGAACTAACCCGGAATGACGTTGTTTTCAGCAGAATTGCCATGATGTTGTTTTATGTGCAGAAAACAAAAGTTCTCGGAATGACCTGAAACTCCACGGAACACCTTAGAAAAAACAATAAAAAATCCTCGCCAAAGATGAAGACCAGGGGGCCCACACCCTTCTCACGAGGGTGGGGGGCGCCCCCCCTGGGCGCGCCCCCCTACCTCGTGGGCCCCCTGGTGGCGCTCCGTCGCCAACTCCAACTCCATATATTGGCTTTCGGGGAGAAAACATCAGGGAGAAGAAATCATCACGTTTTATGATACGGAGCCACCGCCATGCCCTAACCTCTCTCGAGAGGGCTGATCTGGAGTCCGTTCGGGGCTCCGGAGAGGGGGATTCGTCACCGTCGTCATCATCAACCATCCTCCATCACCAATTTCATGATGCTCACCGCCGTGCGTGAGTAATTCCACCGTAGGCTTGCTGGACGGTGATGGGTTGGATGAGATTTATCATGTAATCGAGTTAGTTTTGTTAGGGTTTGATCCCTAGTATCCACTATGTTCTGAGATTGATGTTTCTATGACTTTGCTATGCTTAATGCTTGTCACTAGGGCCCGAGTGCCATGATTTGAGATCTGAACCTATTATGTTTTCATGAATATATGTGTGTTCTTGATCCTATCTTGCAAGTCTATAGTCACCTACTATGTGTTATGATCCGACAACCCCGAAGTGACAATAATCGGGACCACTCCCGGTGATGACCATAGTTTGAGGAGTTCATGTATTCACTATGTGCTAATGCTTTGTTCCGGTTCTCTATTAAAAGGAGGCCTTAATATCCCTTAGTTTCCAATAGGACCCTGCTGCCACTGGAGGGTAGGACAAAAGATGTCATGCAAGTTCTTTTCCATAAGCACATATGACTATATACGGAATACATGCCTACATTACATTGATGAATTGGAGCTAGTTCTGTGTCACCCTATGTTATGACTGTTACATGACGAACCGCATTCGGCATAATTATCCATCGCTAATCCGGTGCCTACGAGTTTTCCATATACTAGTTCTCGCTTATTTACTTTTCCGTTGCTACTGTTACAATCACTACAAAATACCAAAAACATTACTTTTGCTTCCTTTACTTTTGTTACCGTTACCACCAGTATCATATTACTTTGCTAGTAAACACTTTGCTGCAAATACTAAGTTTCCAGGTGTGGTTGAATTGACCACTCAGCTGCTAATACTTGAGAATATTCTTTGGCTCCTCTTGTGTCGAATCAATAAATTTGGGTTGAATACTCTACCCTCGAAAATTGTTGTGATCCCCTATACTTGTGGGTTATCACTCCGTCCTTCCCGAGTCTTTCCCCCTTACTCCACCCCTTAAATCTCGGGACGAGATTTCTTGTACTGGAGGAGAATTGTGACGCCCGGATAATTAAGCTACAATAATCCCATGTTAATGGTGCCATGTCATCACATTACTGTTGCTAATCCTCACTTGATCCAAATTACTTGTCAAATTCATATTCAAATTAAAGTCCAAAATTCAAATTTCTCAAACATGAAAACTAAAATGTTCAATTTATGGCAAATAATCTATAGATATTTTTCATGTTGATACCCCTATTTTATAAAGTATTTAAATGCCCTTTAATGAATAAAAAAGGGGCTAAAACAAATATATAAATGCTTTTTCATTTATAAAACTGTAAACTAATTTATTTTAGTGCAAAAATAATTATGGTAGCAGTCTTACTATTAACACTCATTTAGGGCTAGTGTTATATTTATAAAGCCTAAAAAATAAAATAAAACTAAAAGAAACCGAAAGGGTTAAAAAATAGAGCTTTAAAACAGTGGAAAAGGCCCCCCATTTTATTTCTTGGGCCGTAGCCCACCCGGCCGGCCTAAGTGGCCCAGCTGCCACGTCCCCGTCTTTGTCACCTTCTCCCCACGCCCCCACTGTTCGTCTGACTGCGCCCGCGGTCGCCGACGGACCAGCTCAGCGTCCCGCGCCGCTACAGCCCCCCCGGAAGGGATAAGGATGCCGCCTGCGCCCCTTCGATCCCCTCTCCCACTTCCCCCTGCCACTCCACTCGCTCTCGCCCTCTCCCCCCATCTTCTCCACCGCACCCGATGCACTCGTCGCCATGCCATCACCGCCATCGCGGACACCGTTGACCCCCGCGCTGCGCTACCGCGTCATGCAGATTCCCCCTTGTCGTCTTGGTCAAGCCCAAGGAGGAGATCAAGTCGGGGAGCATCACATCGACGCCACGCCCTCCTTTCTTCTCCGGTACCGACCCGGATCTCACCGACGATTACCACCACTCCGTTGCACCCAGCGCCTCCCCGAGCAACTCCCCGTCATCGATGTGAGCAGCGTCGCGCTTCCCCCTCCATCCTCCCCCTCGATTTGTTGTTGTTGCTTCTAGCTCCGCCATTGCCACAGCTCGCTGCCGCCTGGCTCATCGCCGGCGTGTCTCCGATGACCTAATGGTCACGGGACCATGCTCGTCGTCCCTACCGCACGACGTAGGCCCTGCCTAGCCGCTTAGTGCGCTCGAAAGCGAGCTGTAGCCGCGCGCTCGTGCTCACCCGAGGGCCACCGCCACCCTTCATCACCGCTCCGACCAACCTCGGCCTCCCCTGCTGCTGCCACTACCACCGAGCGACACGCGGCGCTGCCCGCGTCCGATCCTCTTTGGCCGCGCGTCGAATTTTTTAGAGAAAAAGGGCTTTTGGCCCCGGCCCCACTTTGTATTACCAAAATGAAGCCCCAGTATTCAGACATCCTATTACAAGCACGCGGGGGGGATAAAATAGCAACATACGCTGCCCCAGCAAGATAGAAGTTCTAGCTTCCACATAAAAGTGCCAGAGAACAACTACCAGAGATAGACACTAAGCTCCAGCAAAACACAAGAGAGCTAACTCTCGCAAGGAGAGGGCGAAATTGTAAGAGCGCTCGTCCAGATCTCATGCATTGCCGCAATCGAACAGCAGCGCCACAGTTTCAACCTTCCTGGGGCACCGACAGGTGGGCCCACGATCATTAGCCACTAACCCTGGCCCTAAAACCCCCACAGACATGTGGACCCCCCCACTTTAACTAAATAGGATTAGTTTAAATTAACTCTGTTAATTAACCCACCCACTGACAGCTCGGTCCCACCTACTAATTAGACTAATTTTTTAAATAAATAAAACCTGTAAATAAACTGTCTCACTAACAAAAGGGACCCACTAGTCAGTTTGACCAGCCAACAGTCAAACTTTGACTACTGACTGGGCTGCTGACTCAGCCCCCCTGGACCCACTTGTCATCCTCTGTGTACATTGTTGTGTACACAGAGCTGGGTGCACCTAGCATTTAGTCTTTATTTTCAAATTAATAATAATTCCAGAATATTGTTAAAACTTTGGAAAATCATAGAAAAAATAATCCGTAACTCGGATGAAAAAGTTTTATACATGAAAGTTGCTCAGAACGACGAGACAAATCCGAAAGCGCGGTCCGTTCATCCGCAACACGTCCCTAGCATAGCGAACATGCAACTTTTCCCTCCGGTTCGCCTCTCCGAAAATGCCCTAACTACGGGAAAACTTTCCCGGATGTTATCCCACTTCACCGGTATCGTGTAGCACTATGTTAGAACACCTCTAGCACCACTTATTGTCTTGTTATGCTTATGTTTGCTTGTATTTACTGTTTCTTCCCCCTCTTCTCTCTGCTAGACCCCGAGGCCGATGTTGATGTCCCTGTGATCGACTACGTCATCGACGACCCCTTTTCCCTTTTAGCAGAGCTTCCAGGTAAGCCTCCCCCCCCTTGATCATCCCGATATCGCCCATTCCATTCTCTCATGCTTGCATTAGATTTTGCTACTGTTATTGATTGCTCCTATTCTGATGCATAGCTTGCTTTTGTAACCTGTTGTTGTACCTTACCTGCTTACCCTAAACTGCTTAGTATAGGTTGGTTAGTGATCCATCAGTGACCCCCACATTGTCCTTGTTGCCCCTGCTTCATCTCCGATGACTCGATCAACGTGGTCGATAACCAGAGCCTGACACCTCACATCACATCACGCCCATCTTTGTTGCTCGACTCTGCAGAGTTACCATCGAGTGCCGAGGGTGGGACCTCATACATCACTCCTGATGAGATCTATGTAGTGTAGCTATTCGGTCATGGTCAACGAGGGTGCTTCCTCTTTCACCATTCCCGATATGGCTGTCGTGCAACACCTCAAGTGTGAACCTCGAGGGTGGATCCTCTTACGTTCACCTTGATGATTACATCGAGTGGAATCCTCCGTGGGTGATTCCTCGGGTTTTCCCCTTGATGTTTGGACACACGGTTACCTTGACTCTACTTGAGACCATTGTTGAAGTCGGGTCGGCTCTAAGGGGTACCCGCGAGTTGATGTGAAAGTCGAGTGGGCCCGTTGAGCACCCGCGAGTTTTCTACGTGGCACGGCTGGGCAGTCTGGGCCCTTGCCGTAAGTCCATGAGATGGGGCTCACATTATTGTGAGTCTCTTCTCGTCTCCGCGAGCCCCCAATGCACTAACAGGTTTGGGTATTTGTTCTGAGTTGGGATCTGACCTTTACACACTAACCACCACACGAGAATAGATATAGGCCTCGACGTCGTGGTATCAGCTGAAGCTTTGTCACATGTCCAGTTCAGCATTGTGGCACGGTCGGATCGTGCCATCCACTGCACGGATGGTGCTGGTATCCACCGTGCACACAACGACCCAAAGTGCAACGGGCGATGGGCCCTGACCCCGGAGTGCTTAGGATGTAGACCGGCAGGGACCTCTCTGCTGAGCCTAGGTAGGGCTGTGACGTGTTGATCTTCTGAGGTCGGGCATTGACCCCAGAAAGGTGTGTCTGACCAGAGTGATCGGGCGTGTTGGGTAACATGGTGCACCCCTGCAGGGAAGACATATATTCGAATACCGTGTCCACAGTAATGGACGATCAAACTTGTATCCGGATCTTATATAACTAGAAATGGATACTTGAGATATGTGATGGATATGTGGCTCCGAGATTGCTTTCTCACAGGGAGTCGAGGAGGGATATCTGGGCATTAATGTTACAACATGTTTGATAATTATAAACTTCTATTCTTTACTCTTCCACATGTTGCAAGATGCTTGGAGCTGCTTGAAGATGCTAGTCTTTGATAGGCTAGGCCTTCCCCCTCTATTCTGGCATTCTGCAGTTCAATCCACAGATACAAACCTTCCATTTGATACCAATGCATACTTAGTATAGATCTGATTCTTGCGAGTACTTTGGATGAGTACTCACGGTTGCTTTGCTACCCCTTTTCCCCCTTATTTCTTCTTTCCGGTTGTTGCAATCAGATGGTGGATCCCTGGAGCCAGATGCCACCGCTGACGGATGCTACTATACATGGAGACCACGACGACCAGGAGTAGTTAGGAGGTCCCAGGCAGGAGGCCTTGCGTCATTGATCGTGTTGCTTTTGTGCTAGCCTTCTTAAGGCATCCTTGTTCAACTTATGTCTGTACTCAGATATTGTTGCTTCCGCTAACTCTTGTGTATTGAGCTTTTGTATTCGAGCCCTCGAGGCCCCTGGCTTGTAATATAAAGCTTGCATTATTTTATTTGTGTCTAGAGTTGTGTTGTGATATCTTCCCGTGAGTCCCTGATCTTGATCGTACACATTTGCGTGTATGATTAGTGCGCGGTCGAATTGGGGGTCTCACAATCGGCCTCCTAGTACGGCCCAGCTTCAGCATGAACAACACAAGACCCTCGCGAGGGGCCAAGCCTCACGAGGCGGACGATGCCAAGACTCCCGAGGGGATCGGCCTCCTCAGGACGGCTCCCGAGGGTCGGAGAGTTCTATGCAAGGTGTTCCTCACGAGGCTCAGCTGACGTGAGCCATGACGACCAAGGCTAGGCGGGCGCAGAGTGCAGGTTTCCTGTTCGTTGCAAAGGGGACAAGCCGCAGGTGCGGAGTCCCGAGGAATTAGCCAAAGGTTTCCATTCTAGTGCAACAAGACCAAGACCGGCAGGACGGAGGTCATCGACGAGGCCACCGCAGCATCACGACCAGAGGCTTTTCGCAGGCGAAGACTAGTTTTGTCAGGATAAGCTGTACTACTTGTCCCCTTTCAAATCCGGCCATTGTGGGATCCCTTCCCACCAACATTTGGGAAGAGGACCAAGGCCACTAAAATAGGGCTTGGCCACAACCATAGAGGGGATCGAGTTCACACCCCCTCAGCTCCCTCGAGCTCAAGAACACCTCACCTCCTGAGGCCAGTTCATCCACTATACTTGTTCATCCTCAGCCCTTCGAGGCAATCCACCAAAATGCTGGGGTAGGGTATTACACCGCAAGGTGGCCCAAACCAGGATAAACTATTGTGTCCCTTTGTCTCTTTGAGCTTGTCGCGCTAGGCTTAGGAGGATCGCGAGTAGGCAGGTTGGGTAGGTTGAGATCTCCACACGCACCCCAGAGTTCGAACCTCTCAAGTGTTTGCGGAACCCGTAATCTGACATTTGGCGCGCCAGGTAGGGGTGCGTCGGATCTTCTCTTCCATCGACCGGTCCTTCGCCGTTTCACCGACGCCATGGCTGACGCCCAGAGGACGCACGTCGAGCACTGGGTCGTCCATGCCTCCTCGGCTGCACCCGCCGACTAGGAAGATCTCCACTCCGCTCTGCTCACAGCCCGCACTCCGCCAGGGGCGACTGGCCGCGGGGGGCGCGCGGCGCAACCTTCTCCACTGGCGCCGCACCGCAACCGCGCCGCCGCGCAATCTGCGAACTACACTGCGGCAACCGCACCACCCACACGCAGGGAGCAGACAAACATGCGGGCAACGGTCATCGTGGCTCGAGAGCTCTTACGGTGCATGCTGCTGGAAAGTGGTCGTGATGCCCTGCTGGAACGGGTCGCGGAGCTGCTGGATGTGGCGTGCAGGGGGCGGCGCCATTTTGCACCCTTCCCATGTCACAAGCGGTGGTGGGGGCGCGCGCCCATCCCCAACACAACCGCTCACCCCCTCCCAGGGCCCCTGGAGAGCCTCTCGGCACCGACCAGCCCCGCGGAGCAGCCCGCACCCCTCCGAACATGCCACCTCATCATGGGGCTGCTCCAGGCAACATCACCAGGGGTCGCGCCGAAGCACTGGCCCCCAGTCGACAGGATTAGAGGGCGGTTGAAGAAGGCGGGAATGTGAGGCAGCCGGGCGGCGTTTCTAGGCTGGCTAGCCCGGAAGCCTGCGTCCCCGTCGCGATGGATCCAAGGCACGCACTGGGGAGGGCCCCAGCCGATCCCCCATGCTAGGCTGGGCGCTGGACATACACGAGGCCGAGCTCTCCTTCGAGCCTCCACCAAGCCCCACCAACATCTCCAACGACGACAACCTCTGGGTACTGCTAATGCCTCAGGGGCACGCTTACGCTGACCATCCGACGCAGGTGAACCAGGGCGCAGCTGCCACGAGGACTCTCAAGACGGCGGATCCCCCGCAGGAGCATGAAGGACATTGGGAGCAGCGCAGAGGAAGCCAGCGGTAGGGCCCTCCTTGCGCTACGTGGAGCAGGGCCCTGCCTGGAGGTAGGTTCCCTGCCGGGGAAGGCGCCGGCGAGCCCTTCTCCCCGGAGGGGCCCTGCGGTTGCTGAGGACGCCACCAATGTCCCCTTGGCCCCTTGGTCTTGTCCTGGTTTCCGGTCTCCCCAACGGTGGTCAGGGGTGGCGCACGGCAGGGTCCTCGTCGGGCGACATGAAGCAAGGCTCTGGCCTGTGAAGGTCTCCACTCGTGACACTCTCACGTAATAATGAGTGGGGCTGTACACGCATCGGAGTCTCCTGAGTGCCGCCCTGGGGCCTCACGGGGGCTCCCGCCCACATCCTAGTGGAAGCACCATGCTTCACGCTGGCCATCGACACTGTCCCCAATGACTATGCCCAGCCAGTGGAAGCAGTTAGCTCCGCGCTAGTGAGAAGACTCGAAAACTAGCTAGACGCCGGACGCAGACATTTGCTTTTGCCTCCTTTCTGTACTTGTTCATCGACTTCTTGAAGCAGTTTGATTTTCGTGCGTTTATAAAAATGGGGGGAGGTTTCTCATCTTGTGTCACTCTCTTGCCTTCAGTTCTTGTGTTCTTTCTGGAGCTCATGACTGTTGCCCTGTCCTCAAGCGCCTCGCAAGCGGGGGCTGGGTACGGTGCGCACGCTGGTGTCGATCGTTCCCCCCGGGGGGCTCAAGGGTGCGGCCGCCCCATGCGCCCACCTCGCGACGATCTGGCAGTTGGTTCCTCAAGAGGCACTCTATGACAAGCCAGCAGGCCCCTCGGGAGGCACAGAACCTCGCGAGCCTGCGGTAGGCTTGCCTCAGAAGAGGGAGCGCCGCCGCGACACCAGGCCACACTCAAGATCCACGAAACCAAAGATAAGTCATAAACAACTACCTCGCTCAACGGCCCGCAGCCCTGCGGGGTCGTACCCCGGGCGCTATTTCAAAAACATTTCATGGATTCGTACATCATAATCCCCCCCCCCTCAAAATTCTCTCACGAGGATGCGTTCAAGTTTTTTTCATACACGTCAAAGCAAAAAAGAAACACGGGCCTAGCTGGGTGCGCCTTCCTCATCACCTTCGTCCACGCTGCTTGCGTCATGGTGCCGTCCTCCTCATCATCACTACCCGCGTCGTCTTCTCCGGTTGTGATACGTCTCCAATGTATCTATAATTTTTTATTGTTCCATGCTATAATATTATCCATCTAGGATGTTTTATATGCATTTATATGATATTTTATATGATTTTTGGGACTAACCTATTAACCTAGAGCCCAGAGCCAGTTTCAATTTTTTCCTTATTTTTGAGTTTTACAGGAAAGGAATACCAAACGGAGTCTAATTGACATGCCAAGTTTTGATGAATTTTTATGGACCGAAAGAAGCCCCCAGAGTAAAAGAGTTGGGCCAGAAGAGTCCCGAGCCGTCCACGAGGGTGGAGGGCGAGCCCTACCCCCCTGGGTGCGCCCCCTGCCTCGTGGATGACTCGGAGACCCCCTTGACGTGAGACTGATGCCAAAAATTCCTATAGATACAGAAACCCCCAGAAAATAACCTAGATCGGGAGTTCGGCCGCTGCAAGCCTCTGTAGCCACCAAAAACCAATCGGGGCCCTGTTCCGGCACCCTGCCGGAGGGGCGATCCCTCGCCGGTGGCCATCTTCATCATCCCGACGCTCTCCATGACGAGGAGGGAGTATTTAACCCTCAGGGCTGAGGGTATGTACCAGTAGCTATGTGTTTGATCTCTCTCTCTCTCTCTCTCTCTCTCTCTCTCTCTCTCTCTCTCTCTCTCGTGTTCTTGAGGTGATACGATCTTGACGTACCGCGAGCTTTGCTATTATAGTTGGATCTTATGATGTTTCTCGCCCTCTACTCTCTTGTAATGGATTGAGTTTTCCCTTTGAAGTTATCTTATCGGATGGAGTCTTTAAGGATTTGAGAACACTTGATGTATGTCTTGCATGTGCTTATCTGTGGTGATAATAGGATATTCATGTGATCTACTTGATGAATGTTTTGGTGATCAACTTGCGGGTTTAGTGAACTTGTGAACTTATGCATAGGGGTTGGCACACGTTTTCATCTTGAATCTCCGGTAGAAACTTTGGGGCACTCTTTGAAGTTCTTTGTGTTGGTTGAATAGATGAATCTGAGATTGTGTGATGCATATTGTATAATCATACCCACGGATACTTGAGGTGACATTGGAGTATCTAGGTGACATTAGGGTCTTGGTTGATTTGTTTCTTAAGGTGTTATTCTAATATGAACTCTAGGATAGATCGAATGGAAGGAATAGCTTCGTGTTATTTTACTACGGACTCTTGAATAGATCGATCCGAAAGGATAACTTTGAGGTGGTTTCATACCCTACAGTAATCTCTTCTTTTGTTCTCCGCTATTAGTGACTTTGTAGTGACTCTTTGCTGCATGTTGAGGGATAGTTATATGATCTAATTATGTTATTATTGTTGAGAGAACTTGCACTAGTGAAAGTATGAACCCTAGGCCTTGTTTCAACACATTGCAATACTGTTTGTGCTCACTTTTATCATTAGTTACCTTGCTGTTTTTATAATTTCAGATTACAAAAACCTATATCTACCATCCATATTACACTTGTACCACCATCTCTTTGCCGAACTAGTGCACCTATACAATTTACCATTGTATTGGGTGTGTTGGGGACAGAAGAGACTCTTTGTTATTTGGTTGCAGGGTTGTTTGAGAGAGACCATCTTCATCCTACACCTCCTACGGATTGATAAACCTTAGGTCATCCACTTGAGGGAAATTTGCTACCTTCCTACAAACCTCTACACTTGGAGGCCCAACAACGTCTATAAGAGAAGGTTGTGCAATAGACATCAGGCTGCAAACACGACCGTGTCGTCCTCTGGAGCAAATTCCTCTACCAGGGCATCCACGTGGTTGTCCACCCACCCGGATAGGTTGTCCTGAACAACCAAAGGCACGGGGGCTAGCACAGTGTCGAAGTCAAAGTGAGGGTCACGGTTGAGGAGGTGGATGAAGACACGTGAGAACGCGCACCCCAGAAGACCCCGGCTCCTCTCCGCTACAAGCTCACCAGATCTTGCAGCCCGAGCCTCCAGGCGAGTCACGATGTCGGTGAAGAAGTTGAGGTAGCTGGCGTAGTCATTCTCGTGCGGATGAGGAGCGCTCTCACCGCAGATGGTGCCCAAGGCGGAATTAGCTCTGAGTCTGAGGCCCGGGAGCATCGAGGCGTGCTTGTGCTGCAGTGTTTTGCAGCGATTTGCTTCGCTCGCGGTCCTCTCCGCTAGGGACGCGGAGTCCTTGATCTGCTGATGAAGGGAAGACAGTTCGGCTCGGGCGAGGAAAAGGCAAATCCGGAAGAAATCAAGGCTTCTCGAGCAGCACCCTCGCGCTGCTCCACAGACTGCAACTTAGCCTTCAGGGCAGAGGTCATACCTTCAAGCTCGGTCTTGAGCAGCTCCATATCCAGGCATTGCCCCTCAGTCAAGTTAGCATGCGCCCTCGCCACCCTCTCCTCCACCTCCAGCTGAACCTGGGCATCCCGGGCAGTGACGGCGTCCTCAGCCGCGGTAGCCTAGCACTCTCGCACCTCCAGCCTCTCCAACGCCATGCTGTGCTCCATGGTCTCCAACATCAAGTCTTCGTGGCGCCTCAGGAGCTCTGCCTCAGCAAAGGCCGCCTCACCTGGTGAGGAGGCCAGAAGGGCACGGCGCTCCTTGACTTCACGCTCAAGGGCCGCATTTGAAGACAGAAGCTCTCGCTCCCGCTCCTCGGCTGCCTCATGATGGCGGTTGGCGGCCTCGGCCTCTTCCATGGCGCGGGCGCAAGCCTCGCGAGAAGTCGCGAGCGAGGCCGCCGCACGCGCATCCGCTTCGTGGCGCTGAAGTCTCCCGAGGTTAATGGCAACCTTCAGCTGCTGCCCATTCAGCCGCCGGGCGGCGGTTTTCCGCCTCAAGCCTGGTGTTGACATTAGCGAGCTCCCCGCCAAGATGGATCATCGCAAGCATTGCCTCACCGAAGAACTCGAAGCGCACGGCACTGCGCCCACGAGCAAGCGCGAGCGCGTCGCCAAGACCCTCGTCGGCCCCGGGGGCCGCCGGGGAGGCGCTGGGCGCCCCGCCAGCCGCCGGCCGGGGGGCTGGCCGGTGTAGCCCCACAACCTGAAGACGAAGGCCGCCCAAGGGGCACCCCCTGCCAGCAATGACAAGAGGAAGGATCACCGGTGCATCCCCCATCTCATAGGCTGAGTCGCGGGGAGAGGGGGCAGGGAGCCCAGTTCCGGGGCACCCTCACGGTGTCGCGACAGCTAGAGTGGCGTCAAGCTGGGATCCTTGGGGGCGCCCGCCTCCCAAGGTTTCACCTTCCTGGGAGCCCTGCAAAGCCCTGGTTAGGAGAAAACGCAGCATGCAAGGAATCAAGAGCAAAGGTACTTACTCATCGGTGGCCAGATATCTCCTCGGCTTCAGCGGCCGACGGGTGCCATCCCTGCGGCATGGGGACCTCTTCCTCTTCAGGGGCGATTCAAGGCACAGGCGGGGCCGACCGGACCTCGACGGGCGATCCTCGGGAGGAGGAGCATTCGGTGGGGCAGCCGGAGCAAGGATCCCAGGGGCTGGGGTGCCTACCAGGATCTTCTGGTTTATGGCTCCGGAGCCATTAGTGGGCTCCTCGCCATCGGCAGCCACTTCGAAGCCATCACCCCGGATGTCGGGGGCCTCCGCCTCCAGAGCTTGGGGTCACGCCAGCTCCATGGCGACCCCCTTCAAGGCCTAAGGAGCCCCGATCTCCTAGGCCCTTGTTGGCACCAAGCCTCCGAAGGAGCCCTCAAAGACCGCAGGCCGCGAACACTCCCCTGCTTCTGCACTTGGGGCGCACGTGGCACGATCGAGTAGAAGGGGAGCCATGTACACGGGGTTCTCGCGGGTCCCCTCGAGGCCCTTCGGAAGCAACCACCACTCGTCAAACAGAGGCATCTGCCCAGCGAAGGCCGCCTTGTTTGAGCATTGATAGAGCAGGAAGCCACCCCACGGAAGGTCAGCAGGCTCGGGTTCGCCCGTCAGGAGTTTGAGCACCATACTCAAGGTCCCAGCAGCTAGTGATGTCCTCTGCAGCCTCATCGGATCCTCGACGCCCGCCAGGTCCCACATTGGGCGAGAATGGCACTGGAGGGGAGCGATTCGCTGGCTGACAAATTCCTTCACCACCATCGGCGCCGTCACTTCCAGTTCCTGTAGCCTCGCCAACCTCTTCCAGAGAAAAGCAAGGCACCGGGCGGAGAGCTTCTCGTGGCACCAACCGGAGGTAGGCGAGGCCGGCGCCCCTGGAGTCAAGAGCAGGGGGCTGAATGCGCCGGCATCCATGAGCAGCCACTACTTCCGGAATCCCTTCGCAGCAGGCGAGAGCTCGAAGTCGATTCCCGAACCAGCAGTTGCGGCCACAGCTTCGAAGGTCACACACCCAGAGCAGTGGTGGGCATCAACCAACCGAAGCAAGAAGAAATGGCGAAATAGGGCCACGGAAGGAGTAATGTCGACCATGGCCTCGCAGAGGAAGGCGAAGACGGCGAGAAGGATAACAGATCGGGGGTCCAGATGCAGCAAGTGGATCTGGTAATGCGATATCACAACAATGAAGAAGGGGGAGAAGGGAGGAATCAGCCCCGTGAGAAGAGCATGGAGATAGATGGGGATCTCGATGGCACTCATCTCATTCACTTGCCAAGATGCAGGGCGGACGACAGTCGGCTTCCACTCCTTGGAATCGGCGGCAAGTGCATGGCGTACCTTGTCCATCCCCTCCTGGTTGACCACCGTCGACTACTCGAGGGCTGGCTCCAAGGCCGACGGAGGACTGGCCGAGGCGTCGGCTTCCCCTTCTTCTTCCTCCGATGGGGGCCATGACGAGCTCCAAAAGAGGGGCGAGGCATCGGCGCCGGATCTATGGACGAGGCAGCAAGACTGGAGAGGAAGAAACAAGGGCCGAGGTGACAATCTGCGAAGGGCGAGCAGCACTGACATCAGGCGAACACTAGGCCTGCCAGATATCAAGGTGGCGTGGGGAAGTGGAGACGCCCATGTCCCGTCAACCGCCTTGTGTCATCAAGGCCACAGGCGGGCAGGGCCCTCGGCGCTCCGCACTTGCCCTTTGGCTTCGCCTAGAAGCCAAGTCCGAGCACGCCTTGGGCCCGGGGGCTACTGTCGACGTCCTGGATATGGGGATTGAAAGAAATATGCCCTAGAGGCAATAATAAAGTTATTGTTTATTTCCTTAATTCATGATAAATGTTTGTTATTCATGCTACAATTGTATTAACCGGAAACTTAGTACATGCATGAATACATAGACAAAACATATAGTCCCTAGTATGCCTCTACTTGAATAGTTCGTTAATCAAAGATGGTTATGTTTCCTAACCATAGACATGTGTTGTCATTTGATGAACGGGATCACATCATTAGGAGAGTGTGTGATGGACATGACCCATCCGTTAGCTTAGCATTATGATCGTGTCAGTTTCATTGCTACTGCTTTCTTCATGACTTATACAAGTTCCTCAAACTATGAAATTATGCAACTCCCAAATACCGGAGGAACACTTTGTGTGCTACCAAACGTCACAATGTAAAAGGGTGATTATAAAGGTGCTCTACAGGTGTTTTCGAAGGTGTTTGTTGGGTTGGCCTAGATCGAGATTAGGATTTGTCACTCCGTGTTTCGGATAGGTATCTCTGGGCCCTCTCGTTAATACTCATCACTATAAGCCTTGCAAGCATTGTGACTAATGAGTTAGTTGTGGGATGAAGTATTACAGAACGAGTAAAGAGACTTTCCGGTAACGATATTGAACTAGGTATGATGATACCGACGATCGAATCTCGGGCAAATAACATACCGATGACAAAGGGAACAACGTATGTTGTTATGCGGTTTGACCGATAAAGATCTTCGTAGAATATGTGGGAGCCAATATGGGCATCTAGGTTCAGTTATTGGTTATTGACCGGAGATATGTCTCAGTCATGTCTACATAGTTCTCGAACCCGTAGGGTCCGCACGCTTAGCGCTCGATGACGATTTGTATTATGAGTTATGTGATTTGATGACCGAAGTTTGTTCGGAGTCCCGGATGAGATCACGGACATGACGAGGAGTCTCGAAATAGTTGAGATGTAAAGATTGATATATTGGAAGGCTATATTCGGACATCAGAAAGGTTCCGACTGATTCGGGTATTTTTCGGAGTACTGGAGAGTTACGGGAATTCGCCGGGGGAAGTAGTGGGCCTTAATGGGCCATACGGGAAAGGAGAGAAGGGCCTCAAGGGGTGGCTGCGCCCCCCCCCCCATGGGTTGGTCCGAATTGGACTAGGAGGGGGTGGCGCCCCTTTCTTCTCCCCTCTTCCTCCTTCCCTTCCTTCTCCTAGTTGGAATAGGAAAGGGGGGCGAATCCTACTTGGACCGGGAGTCCAAGTAGGACTCCCCCCTTTGGCGCGCCCCCTTTAGGGCCGGCCTCCTCTTCCTCCCTCCTTTATAGACGGGGGCAGGGGGCACCCCGAAGACACACAAGTTGATCAAGTTGATTTGTCTTAGCCGTGTGCGATGCCTCCCTCCACAGTTACACACCTCGGTCATATCGTCGTAGTGCTTAGGCGCAGCCCTGCACCGGTAACTTCATCATCACCGTCACCATGCCGTCGTGCTAACGGAACTCTCCCTCAGCCTCAACTAGATCAAGAGTTTGAGGGATGTCATCGAGCTGAACGTGTGCTGAACGCGGAGGTGTCGTACGTTCGGTACTTGGATCGGTTGGATCACGAAGAAGTTCGACTACATCAACCGCGTTGTCATAACAGTTCAGCTTTTGGTCTACGAGGGTACGTGGACACACTCTCCCCTCTCGTTGTTATGCATCACATAGATATATCTTATGTGACCGTAGGAATTTTTTTGAAATTACCGCGTTCCCCAACAGTGGCATCCGAGCCAGGTTTATGCGTAGATGTTATATGCATGAGTAGAACACAAAGAGTTGTGGGCGATAATAGTCATACTGCTTACCAGCATGTCATACTTTGATTCGGCAGTATTGTTGGACGAAGCGGCCCAGACTGACATTACACGTACGCTTACGCGAGACTAGTTCTACCGACGTGCTTCGCACACAGGTGGCTAGTGGGTGTCTGTTTCTCCAACTTTAGTTGAATCGAGTGTGGCTACGCCCGGTCCTTGTTGAAGCTTGAAACAACACATACTTGACAAAAAATCGTTGTGGTTTTGATGCGTAGGTAAGAACGGTTCTTGCTAAGCCCGTAGCAGACACGTAAAATTTGCAACAACAAACAGAGGACGTCTAACTTGTTTTTGCAGGGCTTGTTGTGATGTGACATGGTCAAGACGTGATGTGATATAAATTGTTGTATGAGATGATCATGTTTTGTTGAAGTTATCGACAACTGGCAGAAGCCTTATGGTTGTCTCATTATTGCATAAGATAAAAGCGCCAAATAATTGCTTTACTTTATCGCTATGTGATAGCAATAGTTGCAAGAGCAATAGTTGGCGAGACGACCATGTGATGACACGTTGATAGAGATCAAGATGATGGAGATCATGGTGTCATGTCGGCGACGATAGAGATCATGATGGTACTTTAGAGAGGGAGATCAAAGGCGCAAGATGATCGTGCCATATCATGTCACATATTTTGATTGCATGTGATGTTTATCCTTTATGCATCTTATTTTGCTTAGTTCGGCGGTAGCATTATATGATGATCTCTCACTAAATATCAAGGTATAAGTGTTCTCCCTGAGTATGCATTGTTGCGACAGTTCTTCATGCTAAGACACCATGTGATGATCGGGTGTGATACGCTCTACGTTCACATACAACGGGTGCAAGCCAGTTTTGCACATGCAGAATACTCGGGTTAAACTTGACGAGCCTAGCATATGCAGATATGGCCTCGGAACACTGGAGACCGAAAGGTCGAGCGTGAATCATATAGTAGATATGATCAACATAGTGATGTTGACCATTGAAAACTACTCCATCTCACGTGATGATCAGACATGGTTTAGTTGATTTGGATCACGTGATCATTTAGATGACCAGAGGGATGTCTATCTAAGTGGGAGTTCTTAAGTAATATGATTAATTGAACTTTAATTTATCATGAACTTAGTCCTGATAGTATTTTGCAAATAATGTTGTAGATCAATAGCTCGTGTTGTTTCTTCCCTATGTTTTTATATGTGTTCCTAGAGAAAACTAAGTTGAAAGATGATAGTAGCAATGATACAGACTGGGTCCGTGATCTGAGGTTTATTCTCATTGTTGCACAGAAGAATTATGTCCTTGATGCACTGCTAGGTGACAGACCTATTGCAGGAGCAGATGCAGACGTTCTGAACGTTTGGCTAGCTCAATATGATGACTACTTGATAGTTTAGTGCACCATGCTTAACGGCTTAGAATCGGGACTTCAAAGACGTTTTGAACGTCATCGACCATATGAGATGTTCCAAGAGTTGAAGTTAATATTTCAAGCAAATACCCAAGTTGAGAGATATGAAGTCTCCAACAAGTTCTATAGCTAAAAGATGGAGGAGAATAGCTCAAGCAGTGAGCATGTGCTCTACAATCGCTTGAATCAAGTGGGAGTTAATCTTCCAGAAAAGATAGTCATTGACAGAGTTCTCTAGTCACCATCACCAAGTTACTGGAACTCCGTGATGAACTACAGTATGCAATGGATGACGAAAATGATTCCCGAGCTCTTCGTGATGCTGAAATCAACGAAGGTAGAAATCAAGAAAGAGCATCAAGTGTTGATGATTGACAAGACCACTAGTTTCAAGAAAAGGGCAAAGGGAAAGAAAGGGAACTTCAAGTAGAATGGAAAGAAAGTTGTCACTCCCATGAAGAATCCCAAAGCTAGACCAAAGCCTGAAACTGAGTGCTTCTACTGCAAAGGAAATAGTCACTAGAAGCGGAAATGCCCTGAATATTTGGTGGATAAGAAGTATGGCAAAGTGAACAAGGGTATATTTGATATACAAGTTATTGATGCGTACCTTACTAGTGTTTATAGTAGCCCCTGGGTATTTGATACTTGTTCGATTGCTAAGATTAGTAACTCGAAAAAGGAGTTACAGAATAAAAGGAGACTCGTTGAGGGTGAAGTGACGATGTGTGTTGGAAGTGGTTCCAAGATTGATATGATCATCATTGCACATTCCCTATACTTTCAAGATTAGTATTGAATCTAAATAACTGTTATTTGGTGTTTGCGTTGAGCATAAATATGATTAGATCATGTTTATTGCAACACGATTATTCATCTAAAACATAGAATAAGTTGTTATTCTATTAACATGAATAAAACCTTCTATGGTAATAGACCCAATTTTGATGGTTTATTGAATCTTGATCGTAGTGGAACACATATTCATAGTATTGATGCCAAAAGATGCAAAGTTGATAATGATAGTGCAACATATTTGTGGCACTTCCGTTTGGGTCATATCGGTGTAAAGCGCATAAAGAAACTCCATAAAGATGGACTTTTGGAATCACTTGATTGTGAATCATTTGATGCTTGCGAACCATGCCTTATGGGCAAGATGACTAAAACTCCGTTCAACAGAAAAATGGAACGAGCTAGTGACTTATTGGAAATAGTACATACCGATGTATGTGATCCAATGAGTGTTGATTCTCGTGGCGAGTATCGTTATTTTCTGATCTCCACAGATGATTTGAGCAGATATGGGTATATCTACTTAATGAAACACAAGTCTGAAACATTTGAAAAGTTCAAAGAATTTCATAGTGAAGTGGAGAATCATCGTAACAAGAAAATAAAGTTTCTACGATTTGATCATGGAGGAGAATATTTGAGTTATGAGTTTGGCCTTCATTTAAAACAATGTGGAAATAGCTTCATAGCTCACGCCACATGGAACACCACAGCGTAATGGTGTACCCCACATATCAGATATTAAACTGATAAAAACAGATACTACACTTGATGTTAGCCAAAAGGCCGAGAAAGGTATGATGTGTAATGGTGTGTCCGAACATCGTAACCGCACTTTATTGGATATGGTGCAACCTATGATGTATCTTACCGGGTTACCACTATCATTTTGGGATTATGCATTAGAGACAGCTGCATTCACTTTAAATAGGGCACCATCAAAATCCGTTGAGACGACGCCTTATGAACCGTGGTTTGGCAAGAAACCGAAGTTGTCATTTCTTAAAATTTGGGGCTGAGATGCTTATGTGAAAAAGCTTCAACCTGATAAGCTCGAACCAAATCAGAGAAGTGCGTCTTCATAGAATACCCAAAGGAAACTGTTGGGTACACCTTCTATCACAAGATCCGAAGGCAAAATCTTTGTTGCTGAAAATGGAGCCTTTCTAGAGAAGGAGTTTCTCCCGAAAGAAGTGAGTGGGAGGAAAGTAGAACTTGATGAGGTAGTTGTACCTTCTCCCTTATTGGAAAATAGTTCATCACAGAAATTAGTTCCCGTGATTCCTACACCAATTAGTGAGGAAGCTAATGATGATGACCATGAAGCTTCAGATCAAGTTACTACAGAACCTCGTAGGTCTTCCAGAGTAAGATCCACACCAGAGTGGTACGGTAATCCTGTTCTGTAAGTCATGTTACTAGACCATGATGAACCTACAAACTATGAGGAAGCGATGATGAGCCCATATTCCGCAAAATGGCTTGAAGCCATGAAATCTGAGATAGGATCCATATATGAGA
Organism: Triticum dicoccoides; assembly: GCF_002162155.2. Lineage (NCBI taxonomy): Eukaryota > Viridiplantae > Streptophyta > Magnoliopsida > Poales > Poaceae > Triticum > Triticum dicoccoides. The sequence goes on along the minus strand of NC_041383.1, from coordinate 678,861,374 downwards.
ACAAAGTGTGGACTTTGGTGAACTTTCCCGATGATAGGCAAGCCATAGAATATAAATGGATTTTCAAGAGGAAGACGAATGCTGATAGTAGTGTTACTATCTACAAAGCTCGACTTATCATAAAAGGTGTTTCAACAAGTTCAAGGTGTTGACTACAATGACATTTTTCTCAACTGTAGCGATGCTTAAATCCGTCCGAATCATGTTAGCAGTTGTCATATTTTATGAAATCTGGCAAATAGATGTCAAAACTGCATTCCTTAAATGGATATTTCTTAAAGAAGAGTTGTATATGATGCAACCAGAAGGTTTTGTCAATCCTAAGGGTGCTAGCAAAGTGTGCAAGCTCCAGCGATCCATTTATGGACTGGTGCAAGCCTCTCAGAGTTGGAATAAACGATTTGATAGTGTAATCAAAGCATATGGTTTTATACAGACTTTTGGAGAAGCCTGTTCTTACAAGAAAGTGAGTGGGAGCTCTGTTGTAGCATTTCTAATATTATATGTGAACGACATATTGTTGATTGGAAATGATTTAGAATTTCTGGATAGCATAAAGGGATACTTGAATAAGAGTTTTTCAATGAAAGACCTCGGTGAAGCGGCTTACATATTGGGCATCAAGATCTATAGAGATAGATCAAGATGCTTGATAAGATTTATCAATGAGTAAATACCTTGACAAGTTTTTGAAAGAGTTCAAAATGGATCAGTCAAAGAAGGAATTCTTGTCTGTATTACAAGGTGTAAAGTTGAGTAAGACTCAAATCCCGACCACGGCAGAAGATAGAAAGAGAATGAAAGTCATTCCCTATGCCACAGTCATAGGTTCTATAAAGTATGTTGTGCTGTGAACCAGACCTATTGTGCACCTTGCCATGAATTTGGCAAGGGGGTACAATAGTGATCTAATAGTAGATCACTGGACAACGGTCAAAATTATGCTTAGTGAGGACTAAGGAAATATTTCTCGATTATGGAGGTGATAAAGAGTTCGTCATAAAGAGTTATGTTGATGCAAACTTTTACACTGATCTAGATGACTCTAAGTCTCAATTTGGATACATATTGAAAGTGGGAGCAATTAGCTAGAGTAGCTCCATGCAGAGCATTGTAGACATAGAATATTTGCAAAATACATACGGCTCTGAATGTGACAGGCCCGTTGAATAAACTTCTCTCACAAGCAAAACATGATCACACCTTAGTACTCTTAGGGTGTTAATCACATAGCAATGTGAACTAGATTATTGACTCTAGTAAACCCTTTGGGTGTTGGTCACATGGAGATGTGAACTATGGGTGTTAATCACATACAGATGTGAACTATTGGTGTTAAATCACATGGCGATGTGTACTAGATTATTGACTCTAGCGCAAGTGGGAGACTGAAGGAAATATGCCCTAGAGGCAATAATAAAGTTAATATTTATTTCCTTCATTCATGATAAATGTTTGTTATTCATGCTAGAATTGTATTAACCGGAAACTTAGTACATGTGTGAATACATAGACAAAACATATAGTCCCTAGTATGCCTCTACTTGACTAGCTCGTTAATCAAAGATGGTTATGTTTCCTAACCACATACATGTGTTGTCATTTGATGAACGGGATCACATCATTAGGAGAATGATGTGATGGACATGACCCATCTGTTAGCTTAGCATTATGATCGTGTCAGTTTCATTGCTACTGCTTTCTTCATGACTTATACAAGTTCCTCAGACTATGAAATTATGCAGCTCCCGAATACCGGAGGAACACTTTGTGTTCTACCAAATGTCACAACGTAAAAGGCTGATTATAAAGGTGCTCTATAGGTGTCTCCGGAGGTGTTTGTTGGGTTCGCATAAATCAAGATTAGGATTTGTCACTCCGTGTTTCGGAGAGGTATCTCTGTGCCCTCTCAGTAATACTCATCACTATAAGCCTTGCAAGCATTGTCACTAATGAGTTAGTTGCGGGATGAAGTATTACGGAACGAGTAAAGGAATTGCCGGTAACGATATTGAACTAGGTATGATGATACAGACGATCGAATCTCTAGCAAGTAACATACCGATGACAAAGGGAACAACATATGTTGTTATGCGGTTTGACCGATGAAGATCTTCGTAGAATATGGGGAGCCAATATGAGCATCTAGGTTCCACTATTGGTTATTGACTGGAGATATGTCTCGATCATGTCTACATAGTTCTCGAACTCGTAGGGTCCGCACGCTTAACGTTCGATGACGATTTGTATTATTAGTTATGTGATTTGATGACTGAAGTTTGTTCGGAGTCCCGGATGAGATCACGGACGTGACGAAGAGTCTCAAAATGGTCAATACGTAAAGATCGATATATTGGTAGGCTATATTCGGACATCGGAAAGGTTTTGAGTGATTCGGGTATTTTTGGAGTACCGAAGAGTTATGGGAATTCGCCGAGGGAAGTAGTGGGACTTAATTGGCCGTACCGGAAAGGAGAGAAGGACCTCAAGGGGTGGCTCCCCCCCCCCCCATGGGCTGGTCCGAATTGGACTAGGAGGGGGCGGCGTCCCCCTTCCTTCTCCCCTCTTCCTCCTTCCCTTCCTTCTCCTAGTTGGAATAGGAAAGGGGGGGCCGAATCCTACTTGGACCGGGAGTCCAAGTAGGACTCCCACCTTTGGCGCGCCACCTCTAGGGCCGGCCTCCTCTTCCTCCCTCCTTTATATACGGGGGCAGGGGGCACCCCAAAGACACACAAGTTGATCAAGTTGATTTGTCTTAGCCGTGTGAGGTGCCCCCCTCCACAGTTACACACCTCAGTCATATCATCGTAGTTCATCATCATCGTCACCATGTCGTCCAGCTGACGGAACTCTCCCTCGGCCTCAACTAGATCAAGAGTTCGAGGGACATCATCGAGCTGAACATGTGTTGAACGCGGAGGTGTCGTACGTTCGGTACTTGGATCGGTTGAATCGCGAAGACGTTCGACTACATCAACCGCGTTGTCATAACGCTTCCGCTTTCGGTCTATGAGGGTACGTGGACACACTCTCCCCTCTCGTTGCTATGCATCACATAGATAGATCTTCCGTGATCATAGGAATTTTTTTGAAATTACCGCATTCCCAACAGGGATATCTAGCCCTGCCTGCCTGCGGCCCACCACGTGGCTCCATCATTGGCCTGGTATGGTCGAGCTTCAGCATCAACAGCACAAGACCCTCGTGAGGGGCCAAGCCTCGCGACGCGGACGATGCCAAGACCCCCGAGGGGATCGGCCTCCTCAGGCCGGCTCCCAAGGGGCGGAAAGTTCTATGCAAGGTGTACCTCATGAGGCTCGGCTTACGTGAGCCATGACGACCAAGGCCAGGCGGGCGCCAGGCGGGTGTAGAGCGCAGGTTTCCTCTTCGGTGCAAAGGAGGCAAGCCGCAGGCGCGGAGTCCTGAGGAATCAGCCAAAGGTTTCCATTCTGGTGCAACAAGACCAAGACCGCCAGGACGGGATGATGAAGGTCATCGATGAGCCCACCACGGCATCATGACCAGAGGCTTTTCGCAGGCGAAGACTACTTTTGTCAGGATAATATGTACTACTTGTCCCCTTTCAAATCCGGCCATTGTGGGATCCCTTCCCGCCAACATTTGGGAAGAGGACCAAGGCCACTATAAATAGGGCTTAGCCACAACCATAGAGGGGATCGAGTTCACACCCCCCTCAGCTCCCTCGAGCTCAAGAACACCTCACCTCCTGAGGCCAGTTCATCCACTGTACTTGTTCATCCTCAGCCCTTCGAGGCAATCCACCAAAATGCTGGAGTAGGGTATTACACCGCAAGGTGGCCCGAACCAGGATAAACTGCTGTGTCTCCTTGTCTCTTTGAGCTTGTCGCGCTAGGATTAGGAGGATTGCGAGTAGGCAGGCTGGGTAGGTTGAGATCTTCGCACGCACCCCAGAGTTCGAACCTCTCAAGAGTTTGCGAAACTCGTAATCCAACAGTGTTCGGACTTTAGAATGTGCAAGGCCGAATACAGCCCCCAGAGTGAAGGCCGGGCTAAAGCACGTACGCCAATCAGAAGTAAGGAGGGAATACAGATGATAATATAACATAAGTACTCAACGAAAGGTGGTGATCATTTGCTTCCTTTATATCCTTATTAATACATCGAGACGTGTTTAGACAGTGCCATGAATATTGAGATCATGTTACATGCCAAAAAAATACATAAGGGAAAGGTTTACAAGGGCCTTAAAGTAATGGTTCGAAGATCCCAATGGTACCCTGCCGCATGTCTGTGTCGTTTCTCCTTAGTAGTGACTCCTATGAAAGGAGGATTAGATGGTTGTCGGTAAAGAAGAGAAAGAGGGGCCGAGGAGGGAACCCTCATGCAACCACACATCTGGTAGGTTTTCAAATGAACCTGTAGTGAAAGAAAGAGAGAAAAAAGGTATGTGAGGTCCGAATAGGGTCGAGCCGTTCTATGGACCTTTCCCGCAGTGTGCCTCCGACATCTGCCCAAGGTATTTTAAGTGTGTAGTTATGTACGTGCGGTAGATATGCCGCTGCCTTATGGGGCAGTTGGCAGAGGCAGAATTGCTATTCGAGGTCCGGCTCCACCGGGCTATCACCATGAGGTGCGGACCAGACTCTTTTGGCAATTTCATTGGTCTTGATGGCCGATGAACTGTTCGGCTTGATAAGGCCGCCATGCACCTCGGCTCTTAGGGCCGCGGTGTGCTCTTTAGTGCGGAGGGAGTGCTCCATATTTCCATTGACTGTGATAACGCCCCGCAGCCCTGACATTTTGAGCTTCAAATAAGCATAGTGCATGACTGCATTAAAGTGGGCGAAAGCGGTTTGTCCGAGCAGCGCGGGATAGACACTGTGGAAAGGGACGATATCAAATATAAGTTCTTTGCTACGGAAGTTGTTTAGAGAGCCGAATACCACTTCCAGTGTTAATGAGCCCGTGCAATGAGCCTCCTCGCCGGGTATCACTCCTTTAAAGGTAGTGTTACTAGGCTTGATTCTTGACGGGTCGATGCCCATTTTGCAGACAGTGTCTTGATAGATCAAGTTAAGACTGCTGCCGCCGTCCATAAGGACTCTAGTGAGATGGTATCTCTCGATGATAGGATCGAGTACCAGGGCGGCCGAACCCCCTTGATGAATACTGGTTGGGTGATCCCTGTGATCAAAGGTGACCAGACAGGCTGGCGATGGATTGAATTTTGGGGTGACAAGCTCTATGGCATAGACGTCCCTTAGTGCGTGTTTGCGCTCCATTTTGGGTATGTGAGTGACCTAGATCATGTTCACTATTTTTACTTTGGGGGGAAACTTCTTCTGACCCCCGATGTTCGGCTGACAGGGCTCATCGTCGTCCTCGCTTGGAGGTCCCTTCCCCTTGTGTTCGGTATTTAACTTACCGACCTGTTTGAAAACCCAGCAATTTCTATTGGTGTGGTTAGTAGGCTTGTCGGGGGTGCCATGAATCTGGCAGGGCTTCTCGAGGATTTTGTCCAAGTTGGATGGACCGTCCCTATTGCCTTTGAAAGGTTTCTTCCCCTGACTTGATTTAGAACCACTGAATCCGGCATTGACTGCCATGTCTTTGGTGTCGTCGTTGTTATTCCGATGTTTTTTTTCTTGCGGTGTGGCCTGCCATTGTTGTCCCTGGCCTCAGAGGTGCCAGGATAGCTGGAACTGTTGCTTCTACGAGCTAGCCAGCTATCCTCGCCCGCGCAGAAGCGGGTCATAAGTGTTGTCAGGGCTACCATGGTTTTTGGCTTTTCCTGCCCGAGGTGTCGGGCGAGCCATTCATCACGGACGATGTGCTTAAAGGCCGCTAAGGCTTTGGGGTCTGGACAATCCATGATTTGGTTCTTTTTAATGAGGAATCGATTCCAAAGTTTGCGAGCTGACTCTCCAGGTTGCTGGACTATGTGAGTTAGGTCATCGAAATCTGGTGGCCGAACATAAGTGCCCTGAAAATTGTCCCGGAAAGCTTCTTCTAAGTCTTCCCAGCTCCCACGGAGTTCTCTGGGAGGCTATTCAACCAGTGTCGTGCTGGTCCCTTCAACTTCAAGGGGAGGTATTTGATGGCGTGGAGGTCATCTCCGCGAGCCATGTGAATGTGGAGAAGAAAATCCTCAATCCAAACGGCGGGGTCTGTTGTTCCATCGTATTGTTCGATGTTTACGGGTTTAAACCCTTCGACAAATTGGTGTTGCATTACTTCATCAGTAAAGCACATAGGTTGTGCGGCACCTCTATACCTGGCTACATCGCGACATAGTTCGGATGACATCTGTGTTCGGTGCTGACCTTGAACTTGATGATGTTGATCGCGCCAGGTTTGGTGGTTGTCATCTCGTGTCGGAGCACGTCCTCTGGATCCGTAGATCGATCTTGTCTGGCCGGCTTTATTGGCCAGGTATTGTCATAAGTCATAAGTGTAATCTGGTGCCGCTGTCTCCTTGCTTCTACGGTGAGGTGGTGTGGGCTGGTGTTCGGCATGATAGGCCGTTTTGTCCCGTCCATGTGGTGGTCGGTCTGGTTGATCAGCATAACTGTATTTCGATGGAATTGGCTCGAGGGCTTCATCTTCAAAGTATGGCAGCAGCCTGCGCTTGGGGTAACTCTTTACTGGTCGCTCAAGGTCGTACTCTTCGGTGGCTAGGACCTTAGTCCATCTATCATTGAGCGTGTCCTGTTCAGCTTGTTACTGTTGCTATTTCTTGTTTGAGGGGTTCCTCTGGGACGATGAAATCTTCATCACCGAGGCTCACATCCTCTTTGGAGGCAGGTAAGTAGTTGTTGTCCTCCGAGTCCTCGTGATCAGCGTGTTTGGGGCTGTACCGACCCTTCTCCATCTCGTCTTGTTCGGACGTGGGCTCGACGGGGTGGTCGCGGTCTTCGACGTGATCCGGGGTTTCAATATCTCCGATGCCAGTATTACTATCCTTTGCCCGACGCGGTCGTGAGCGGGGCAGCTGATGCCGGCGCTTTGGTGTTTCATCAACGGGCTTGTCCTTGCCAGGATCTTGAACGCCATCATCATCCTTTTCGTCAGGAGTGTCCACCATGTATACATCGTAGGTAGAAGTGGCCGTCCAACGCCCCGTAATAGGCGGGTTTTGGCTTTGTTCAGCGTCGACATCGTCATCCATGCCGTCGATGTCTTAGGAGGCGTGGTCTAGCATGTCAGTTAAATCCTCGACAGTGGCTATTAAATGGGTGGTGGGTGGGGTGTAAAATTCCCCGACCTAAGCCCCTAGGTTGAGCTGGGGTAGTTTGGAGGCAAGGCTTCCGTAATGCCAAGGGATTGTATTAAGCCTAGTGCTTCGTCTAAGAGCGAAAGCTGGATAGAAGTCTGCGGATCTGCGAGGTCGGGCACTTGATCGAGCCCGATGGACGCAGACCTCGACAGTTTGGAGTTATCATCCAGAGGCGAGTCCGGCTCTCCGATGACTAGGAGAGTCCCATTTCACTCCGAGGTTACCAACAGCGCGATCGCATCTGGGTATTCGGCTGAGAGTTCCATGATAGGAGAGAGTCCGACGGGGTCGATCCTCCTGTGGTCGGAGAACGCCTTCTGCCCCGGATCTAAGGCGAGGCAGGTGTGAGCATTTACCCCTGGACGGGATCCGATAGTGGATCCGAAGGGCCCTCTTCATGAGGGTGGGGAGCAGCAGTCGGGGCCGCGAACCCCTCGAAGATCAGATCCCCTCGGATATCAGCGATGTAATTCAAGTTCCCAAACCTGATCTGGTGACCGGGGGCATAACTGTTGACCTGCTCAAGGTGGCCGGCCGAGTCAGCATGCATCACGAAGCCACCAAACACAAAGACCTGTCCCGAGAGAAAAGTCTCCCTGGACATAGTATTATAGTTGATGAAGAGGCGCGCCATCAATCCTTCTGTTGACAACACAACACATCTCTCAATGAAAGCACCAATGTAGGTAGCATTCCAAATCAAAAATTCTGTTTTTATCATTTACCTACTCGAGGACGAGCAGGAATTAAGTTTGGGGATGCTTGATACGTCTCCAAGGTATCTATAAATTTTATTTGTTCCATGCTATTATATTATCCATCTTGGATGTTTTATATGCATTTATATGCTATTTTATATGATTTTTGGGACTAACCTATTAACCTAGAGCCCAGTGCCAGTTTCTGTTTTTCCTTGCTTTTGAGTTTCCAGAAAAGGAATATCAAATGGAGTCCAATTGACGTGAAATTTACGAAGATTATTTTTGGACCAGAAGAAGCCCACGGAGCATCAGAGGTGGACCAGAAGAGTCCCGAGTCAACCATGAGGGTGGAGGGCGTGCCCTACCCCCTGGGCGTGCCCCCCTAATTCATGGCTAACTTGGGGACCCCCCCTAACTTATTCCCGATGCCAACACCTCTTATATATCCCCAAACTTGCAGAACAGAACCAAGATCGGGAGTTCCGCCGCCGCGAGCCTCTGTAGCCACCAAAAACCAATCGGGGCCTGTTCCGGCACCCTGCCGGAGGGGGGATCCATGACAGGTGGCCATCTTCATCATCTCGGCGCACTCCATGACGATGAGGGAGTAGTTCACCCTCAGGGTTGAGGGTATGTACCAGTAGCTATGTGTTTGATCTCTCTCCCTCTCTCGTGTTCTTGATATGGCACGATCTTGATGTACCGTGAGCTTTGCTATTATAGTTGGATCTTATGATGCTTCTCCCCCTCTACCTTCTTGTAATGGATTGATTTTTCCCTTTGAAGTTATCTTATCGGATTGAGTCTTTAAGGATTTGAGAACACTTGACATATGTCTTGCATGTGCTTATCTGTGGTGACAATGGGATATTCACGTGATCCACTTGATGTATGTTTTGGTGATCAACTTGCGGGTTATGTGACCTTGTGAACTTATGCATAGGGGTTGGCACACGTTTTCTTTTTAACTCTCCGGTAGAAACTTTGGCGCACTCTTTGAAGTTCTTTGTGTTGGTTTTAATAGATGAATCTGAGATTGTGTGATGCATATCGTATAATCAGACCAGCGGATACTTGTGGTGACATTGGAGTATCTAGGTGACATTTGGGGTTTAGTTGATTTGAGTCTTAAGGTGTTATTTTACTACCAACTCTAGGGCTGTTTGTGACACTTAGAGGAATAGCCCAATGGATTGATCGGAAAGAATAACTTTGAGGTGGTTTCGTACCCTACAACAATCTCTTCGTTTGTTCTCCGCTATTAGTGACTTTGGAGTGACTCTTTGTTGCACGTTGAGGGATTGTTATATGATCTAATTATGTTATCATTGTTGAGAGAACTTGCACTAGTGAAAGTATGAACCCTAGGCCTTGTTTCCAAGCATTGCAATACCGTTTTCGCTCACTTTTGTTACTAATTACCTTGCTGTTTTTATATTTTCAGATTACAAAAACCTATATCTACCATCCATATTGCACTTGTATCACCATCTCTTCGCCGAACTAGTGCACCTATACAATTTACCATTGTATTGGGTGTGTTGGGGACACAAGAGACTCTTTGTTATTTTGTTGCAGGGTTCTTTGAGAGAGACCATCTTCATCCTATGCATCCCACGGATTGATAAACCATAGGTCATCCACTTGAGGGAAATTTACTACTGTCCTACAAACCTCTTCACTTGGAGGCCCAACGATGTCTACAAGAAGAAGGTTGCGTAGTAGACATCAAGCTCTATTTTGGCGCCATTGCCAGGGAGGTTAGTGCTTGAAGGTATATCTTTAGATCTTGTAATCAAATCTTTTAGTTTCTTGTTTTATCACTAGTTTAGTTTATAAAATAAACTACAAAAAAATGGAATTGAGGTTGCCTCATATGCTTCATCTTTTTAATGTCTTTCGTGAAAATGATGGAAAGGAAAAATTGTGCTCAAGTGTTAGAAGAAGAAGTCCATAAAATGTTTGGCATACAATCTTTGAATGATGAGCATGATTGCAATGTTGTTAGTATGAACTCTTTGAATATCCATAGTACTAATGATGATTGCACTAATCATGATAAAAATGCCTCTTATAAGCATGTCAACTTTTGGGGAGTGCATAGAGTTTGCAAGAAGACACCAAATAGGGAAGATAGATTTTGCAAGGGGCATAAGTATTTAGAAACTAAATGGTTGCAAGATAGGCTAGATGCTTGTGCTAAAAATTTAAAATTTCTTTGCCATCCTTGTGAACTTTGCAATGAACGTGATCATTTAAATCTCCAATGCAAATTGTTTCATGATCGAATTGTGTCTAAAAATTTTGATGACTTGATTTCCCTTATGCATCATAATGAACTTAGTTTGCTTTTGGGTTATGAAGAAATGAAATGTATGACTAAGGATATTCCAGAACTTGTCCTTGATAAAGTTCTTGATTTTGATCTAGAGGAAATTTATATGTATTGTGCAGTGAATTGCCTTGAAAATCCTTATATTGCCAATTACATAAAGACAAGGAAACATATAGAAGATGAAGAGAATACTAATGAAAGGGAAGAGGTTTCCCAATATCCTCCTATTATTTATTATGATGGATCAGGTAATGAGGAGGAGCCCTGTATTCAACCAATCTCATTAATAAGGAGCTCCAAAAGGAGGATTAGACCCACACATAATGTGGAGAATAAAAAGAAAAGATGGAGAAGCAAAGGTAAAAATGTATCCCTCCAAATGATGTTGCTCCTATTATGGTTATGCCTACTAGTCATTATGATGATAATAATTGCTATACTATTGGTGCTATCCATACTATTAATGATGAGAGTGATTATGCTTATGATATGCAAAGGCCCAAGCTTGGGGACGCTATGTTTGATGAAAATGACATGTTTGAGAATGTATTTGCTGAAATTAATGTTTGTCCCAAGCTTGGGGATGCTATGTTTAATGAAGATGATATTTTTGGTCTCCCAAGTTTTGATATGCAAATTTATTATGAGGATAGCATGCCTCCTATTTATGACGACTATATTGATGAAAGTGGGTTTGGAAGAGTGTCAACTTTAGGAAGTAATGATCCCACTATTTTGGAGGGTGTTGAATCTCATTGTGATAATTGTGAAAGTGGATTTGGAGAGGTCATTACTTTATTTAGTAATGATTCCACTATTTTGGAAGAGGTTTCAATCGATTTTGATGAGAACAAAGTTGCTACTTATGATGATTATTGTGATGACACTTATGTTATAAAAGTTAGTGATGATTATATTTATAAAACTTGTCATGATTATGAATACCCTTTTTCTGAACATCATTCCTTCAATGTGGAAACAATTTATAGTATTCGAGTTTCTTATGATACTCTCACTATTCCGAATGAGAAGAGTTTTGCTTATGTCGAGAGTAATAAAAATTATATGTTTATGCATCATGAAAAGAGTGATTTAAGTGATAGTTATATTATTGAATTCATTCATGATGCTACTAAAAATTATTATGAGGGAGGAATATATGCTTGTAGGAATTGCAATATATCAAGTTTCCTCTCTATGTGTTGAAAGTTTTGAAGTTGTGCTTGTTTTGTCTTCCTATGCTTGTTGATTCTTGTTCCTATAAATTGTTTTCTCATAAAATCCCTATGCATAGGAAGTGGGTTAGACTTAAATGCGTTAGTAATATGCTTCATGATGCTCTCTTTGTAGTTCAATTCTTATCTTTCATGTGAACATCGTTGAAATCATCATGCCTAGCTAGAAAGGCATTAAAGAAAAGCACTTGTCGGGAGATAACCCAACATTTACCCCTACTGTTTTGTGTGTCCACATGATTATGCTACTATAGTAATCATGTTTTATAGCTTTTGTTTCAATAAAGTGCCAAGTAAAGCCTTTGGGATAGTGTGGATGATAGTTGACTTGATTCTGTGCAAAAACAGAAACTTTTGTGCTCAGTCCAGGAATTTTGAAAATTCACTGGACGTGATTTTGATCTGAATAGTTTACAAAAGATTGGTATAAAAATTTCCTAGATTGTCCTAATTTTTCAGAATTTTTGGAGTTACATAAGTATGGAAAGTTTCTAGATTACTACAGATTGTTCTGTCTTTGATAGATTCTGTTTTCTGTGTGTTTTTTGCTTATTTTGATGAATCTATGAGTAGTATCGAAGGGTATGAACCATTGAGAAGTTGGAATACAGTAGATATAACACCAATATTTATTAAGAATGAGTTCACAACAGTACCTAAGTGGTGATTTATTTTCTTATACTAACGGAGCTTATGAGTTTCCTGCTGAGTTTTGTGTTGTGAAGTTTTCAAGTTTTGGGTAAAGATTCAATGGACTATGGAATAAGGAGTGGCAAGAGCCTAAGCTTGGGGAAGCCCAAGGCACTCCAAGGTAATATTCAAGGACAACCAAGAGCCTAATCTTGGGTATGCCCCGGATGGCATCCCCTCTTTCGTCTTCATTCATCGGTAACCTTACTTGGAGCTATATTTTTATTCACCACATGATATGTGCTATCCTTGCAATGTCATTTTATCTTATTTTGTTTTGCTTGCTGTTTTAATAATATTCCAAGATCTGAAATTCTTAAATGCTATAGAGTCTTCACATTGTTAAATAATTATTCGATTACTCATTGAGCTTCACTTATATCTTTTGGAGTAGTTTGCCATTTGCTCTAGTGCTTCACTTATACCTTTTAGAGCACGATGGTATTTTATTTTGAATAAATTGATGAACTATCATGCTTCACTTATGTTATTTTGAGAGTCTTAAACAGCATGCTAATTTGCTTTGGTTATGAATTTAGTCCTAATATGATGGGCATCCAAGAGGGATATAATAAAACTTTCATATAAAGTGCATTGAATACTATGGGAAGTTTGATTCCTTATGATTGTTTTGAGATATGAGGATGATGATATTAGAGTCATGCTAGTGAGTAATTGTGGATTGTAGAAATACTTGTGTTGAAGTTTGTGATTCTCGTAGCATGCACGTATGGTGAACCGTTATGTGATGAAGTCAGAGGATGATTTATTTATTGATTGTCTTCCTTATGAGTGGCGGTCGGGGATGAGCGATGGTCTTTTCCTACCAATCTATCCCCCTAGAAGCATGTGCATAGTACTTTGTTTCGATAACTAATAGATTTTTGCAATAAGTATGTGAGTTCTTTATGACTAATGTTGAGTCCATGGATTATACGCACTCTCACCCTTCCACCATTGCTAGCCTCTCTAGTACCGCACAACTTTTGCCGGTACCATACACCCACCATATACCTTCCTCAAAACAGCCACCATACCTATGTATTATGGCATTTCCATAACCATTCCGAGATATATTGCCATGCAACCTTCCACCATTCCGTTTATTATGACACGCTTCATCATTGTCACATTGCTTTGCATGATCATGTAGTTGACATCGTATTTGTGGCAAAGCCACCTTTCATAAATCTTTTATACATGTCACTCTTGATTCATTGCACATCCCGGTACATCGCCGAAGGCATTCATATAGAGTCATATTTTGTTCTAAGTATCGAGTTGTAGTTCTTGAGTTGTAAGTGAATAAAAGTGTGATGATCTCATTATTAGAGCATTGTCCCAGTGAGCAAAGGATGATGGAGACTATGGTTCCCCTACAAGTCGGGATGAGACTCCGGGCGAAAAATAAAAAATAAATAAATAAAGAGGCCAAAAAAACAGAAGGCCCAAAAAAAATGTGAGAAAAAGATAGAAGGGGCAATGCTACTATCCTTTTACCACACTTGTGCTTCAAAGTAGCACCATGATCTTCATGATAGAGAGTCTCCTATGTTGTCACTTTCATATACTAGTGGGAATTTTGTTGGAAATATGCCCTAGAGGCAATAATAAAATGGTTATTATTATATTTCCTTGTTCATGATAATTGTATATTGTTCATGCTATAATTGTGTTATCCGGAAATCGTAATACATGTGTGAATACATAGACCACAATATGTCCCTAGTGAGCCTCTAGTTGACTAGCTCGTTGATCAATGGATGGTTACGGTTTCCTGACCATGGACATTGGATGTCATTGATAACGGGATCACATCATTGGGAGAATGATGTGATGGACAAGACCCAATCCTAAGCATAGCACAAGATCGTGTAGTTCGTCTGCTAGAGCTTTTCTAATGTCAAGTATCGTTTCCTTAGACCATGAGATCATGCAACTCCCGGATACCGTAGGAGTGCTTTGGGTGTACCAAACTTCACAACGTAACTGGGTGGCTATAAAGGTACACTACAGGTATCTCCGAAAGTGTCTGTTGGGTTGGCATGAATCGAGACTCGGATTTGTCACTCCGTATGACGAAGAGGTATCTCTGGGCCCACTCGGTAATGCATCATCATAATGAGCTCAATGTGACCAAGTGGTTGGTCACGGGATCATGCATTATGGAACAAGTAAATTGACTTGCCGGTAACGAGATTGAACGAGGTATTGGGATACCGACGATCGAATCTCGGGCAAGTAACAAACCGGTTGACAAAGGGAATTGCATACGGGATTACTTGGATCGTCGACATCATGGTTCATCCAATGAGATCATCGTGGAACATGTGGGAGACAACATGGGTATCCAGATTCCGCTGTTGGTTATTGGCCGGAGAGCAGTCTCGGTCATGTCTACATGATTCCCGAACCCGTAGGGTCTACACACTTAAGGTTCGATGACGCTAGGGTTATTAGGAAGACTTGTATGTGATTACCGAATGTTGTTCGGAGTCCCGGATGAGATCCCGGACATCACGAGGAGTTCCGGAATGGTCCGGAGGTGAAGATTTATATATGGGAAGTTGTCATACGGTCACCGGAAAAGTTCGGGGGCATATCGGTATTGTATCGGGGCCACCGGAGGGGTTCCGGGGGTCCACCGGGAGGGGCCACCTCTCTCGGAGGGCCTCATGGGCCATGGAGTAAAGGGAACCATCCGTTGGAGGGCTGGGCGCATCCCCCTTGGGCCCATGCACCTAGGGTTGGGGGGAAACCCTAGAGGGGGTGAGGGAGTCCCGAATTAGGGGGTGTCCGGATAGCCGAACTATCATCATCGGCCGGACTCCAAGACTATGAAGATACAAGATTGAAGACTTCGTCCCGTGTCCGGATGGGACTTTCCTTGGCGTGGAAGGCAAGCTTGGCGATACGGATATGTAGATCTCCTACCATTGTAACTGACTCTGTGTAACCCTAGCCCTCTCCGGTGTCTATATAAACCGGATGGTTTTAGTCCGTAGGACAGAACGACAATCATACCATAGGCTGGCTTCTAGGGTTTAGCCTCCTTGATCTCGTGGTAGATCTACTATTGTAATACCCACATCATCAATATCAATTAAGCAGGACGTAGGGTTTTACCTCCATCAAGAGGGCCCGAACCTAGGTAAAACATCGTGTCCCTTGTCTCCTGTTACCATCCGCCTAGACGCACAGTTCGGGACCCCCTACCCGAGATCCGCCGGTTTTGACACCGACATTGGTGCTTTCATTGAGAGTTCCTCTGTGTCGTCACCGATAGGCTTGATGGCTCCTTCGATCATCAACAACGACGCGGTCCAGGGTGAGACTTTTCTCCCCGGACAGATCTTTGTATTCGGCGGCTTCGCACTGCGTGCCAATTCGTTTGGCCATCTGGAGCAGATCGAAAGCTACGCCCCTGGCCGTCAGGTCAGATTTGGAAGTCTGAACTTCACGGCTGACATCCGTGGAGACTTGATCTTCAATGGATTCGAGCCACAGCCGAGCGCGCCGCACTGTCACAATGGGCATGATTTAGCTCTGCTGCCGGACAGTGCCCTAGAGGTCGCACACGAGTCCGCTCCGACACTCGATTCGGAGCCGGCTGTGCAGATCGAGGACGGGTGGTTAGACACCGCCTCGGGGGCTGCAACCTCTACGGCGATAGAGCCGAATACTGACTTGGTCCCTTCTGAAGCGTGTGACTCCAAGGTGCCGGACTCCGAACCTCCCGCGTCCCCTCCAATTGAATCTGATTGGGCGCCGATCATGGAGTTCACCGCTGCGGATATCTTTCAGCACTCACCTTTCGGCGACATCCTGAGTTCGCTGATGTATCTCTCGTTATCAGGAGAGCCCTGGCCGGACTGCGGTCAAGACGGTTGGGATGCGGACGACGAAGAAATTCAAGACCCACCCACCACCCACTTAGTAGCCACTGTCGACGACTTAACCGACATGCTAGACTTCGACTCCGAAGACATCGACGGTATGGACGATGATGCCGGAGACGACCAAGAACTAGCGCCTACTGGGCACTGGAAAGCCACCTCGTCATATGACATATACATGGTGGATATCCCAAAGGATGGGAATGGCGAAGGAACAGCAGAGAAAGACCCCTCCAAGAAACAGCCCAAGCGCCAGCGTCAGCGGCGCCGCTCTAAATCCCGCCACAGCAAGAATGGTGATTCCGGCACCGGAGATAATAATACCCCAGACAGTGCCGAAGACAACCCCCTCCAACAAGATTCAGCGCAGGAGGACGGAGATGCCAGCCCTCATGAGAGAGCGGTAGACGAAGAGGTAGAGGATGATAATTACATGCCTCCCTCCGGAGACGAGGCAAGCCTCGACGACAACGAATTTGTCGTCCCTGAGGATCCCGTCGAACAAGAGCATTTTAAACGCAGGCTTATGGCCACGGCAAATAGCCTCAAGAAAAAGCAGGAACAGCTTAGAGCTGATCAGGATCTGCTAGCCGACAGATGGACTGAAGTCCTTGCGGCCGAAGAGCATGAGCTCGAACGCCCCTCCAAAAGCTACCCCAAACGCAAGTTGCTCCCCCGATTAGAGGAGGAGGCATATAAACCTGCATCACCAGAGCACAATGCGGCTGACCGGCCACCTCGTGTCCGCGACAGAGAGGCCTCTAGGCCCTCCACTAGAACCGTACCCCGGCATCGCTCAAAAAGCACAAGGCCACAGGGGAACGCTCCGGACTTGCGAGATATATTGGAGGATAAGGCAAGACAATCAATATCGATCTATGGATCGCGTGGGCGCCCCATGATACGTGACGACAACCGTTGCGTCGGACACAGCAAGTCCGGCCGGGCCGAACACAGTAGACAAAGCTCGTTGGAGCTCCGTCATGATATAGACCAATACAGAGGCGCCGCACACCCACTATGCTTCATAGATGAAGTAATGGATCATCAAATCCCTGAAGGGTTTAAACCTGTGAATATTGAATCTTATGATGGCACAATACACCCCGCGGTTTGGATCGAAGACTATCTCCTTCATATCCACATGGCCCGCGGTGACGACCTTCACGCCATCAAATACCTCCCACTCAAGCTTAAAGGACCAGCTCGGCATTGGCTTAACAGCTTGCCAGCAGAATCAATTGGGTGTTGGGAAGACCTGGAAGCCGCATTCCTTGATAACTTCCAGGGCACGTATGTGCGACCACCAGACGCCGATGACCTAAGCCACATAATTCAGCAGCCAGACGAATCGGCCAAACAATTCTTGACACGGTTCTTAACTAAGAAAAATCAAATCATCGACTGTCCGGATGCGGAGGCCCTCGCGGCCTTCAAACATAACATCCGCGATGAGTGGCTTGCCCGACACCTGGGACAGGAAAAGCCGAAATCCATGGCAGCCCTCACATCACTCATGACCCGCTTCTGCGCGGGAGAGGACAGCTGGCTAGCCCGCAGCAATAACCTCAGAAAAAATTCTGGCAGTCCGGATACAAAGGACCGCAATGGCAGGTCGCGTCGCAACAAGAACAAACGCCGCATTAACGGCGACAATAATGAGGATACGGCAGTCAATGCCGGATTCAGAGGCTCCAAACCCGGTCAGCGAAAAAAGCCATTCAAAAGAACTACTATGGGGCCGTCCAATTTGGACCGAATACTCGATCGCTCGTGCCAGATACACAGCACCTCCGAAAAGCCAGCCAACCACACCAACAGGGACTGTTGGGTATTCAAGCAGGCAGGCAAGCTAATTGCCGAAAACAATGGCAAGGGGCTGCATAGTGATGACGAAGAAGAGACCCGACCGCCGAACAATAGAGGACATAAGGGTTTCCCCCCACAAGTGCGGACGGTGAATATGATATACGCAACCCACATACCCAAGAGGGAGCGGAAGCATGCACTCAGGGACGTATACGCGATGGAGCCAGTCGCCCCGAAGTTCAACCCATGGTCCTCCTACCCGATCACTTTTGATCGAAGGGACCACCCCACCAGCATCCGCCACGGCGGATTCGCCGCATTGGTTTTAGACCCAATCGCCGATGGATTTCACCTCACCAGAGTCCTGATGGACGGCGGCAGCAGCCTGAACCTGCTTTATCAGGACACAGTGTGCAAGATGGGCATAGACCCCTCAAGGATTAAACCCACAAAGACGACCTTTAAAGGCGTCATACCAGGTGTAGAGGCCAACTGTACGGGCTCAGTTACACTGGAAGTGGTCTTCGGATCCCCGGATAACTTCTGACGCGAGGAGTTAATCTTCGACATAGTTTCGTTCCGCAGCGGCTATCATGCTCTGCTCGGACGGACCGCGTTTGCAAAGTTCAACGCGGTGCCACACTACGCATACCTCAAGCTCAAGATGCCAGGCCCTCGAGGATTCATCACGGTCAACGGAAACACCGAACGCTCCCTCCGAACGCAGGAACATACAGTAGCTCACGCAGCAGAAGTACAATGCAGCCTCTTAAGGCAATTCTTGAGTCCAGCCGTTAAGCGACCGGACACGGCTAAACGCGCCCGGAGTAACCTACAACAAGACCACCTGGCACGTTCCGAGCACGCGTAGCAATGCGGCCCCAACCCCGGCCCTCGCAAGATCGCAAGACTGGTCCTTCGCGTACATCATTACGCTCTGGAGATACCATGGGCATAGGGGAAGGGGCACGACCACGACAGGCCCAGAAAGCGGCTTAACCACATCAGGGGCTCCCAAGTGTGTCATTCCTTTTTTTCTTTCTTTTTTCTTACCCACGGGACTCCGTTTACCAGAGGCCCTGTCCGGTAGTAGACGGCCGAACTCACGATGCAACATCCAGGGAAGGAGAAAGGCTACAACGAATATCCAGGTGGTCTCCATTACGAGCACTAAATCTATTTTATACACCATTCCGCAGCCTACCCCTGGAGGGGGACATGTTTAATAGTCCCATCCCTTGCTCATCGCACTATTTGTATCGTTCTGCATTCATGGCAGTATTTCTTGAATAAACAATGCTGCACCTTTTTGCTTATAATTGCATTCCTTTCTTATACATATGTTCATTTATGACATGTCGCATCCGTACACTTTGGTACGGCTAAATACACCAGGGGCTTAAGTTCCCCACATTATGGTGTGATAAGTCCGAACACTTTCACAAGTGCGGCACCCCGAACTTATAGCATTATATGCATCGGCTCCGAATCATGTCTTGGGTCAATAGTTGGGTTTGCCCGGCTCCCATGTTTTGGTACCTTACGTTCCGTTCTATCGGCTAAGGAAGCACTGGGAGAACCACTGCGATTGCGCCCCAGTTGAGCTGGGCAAGCGCCTCAATGGAGAAAGCTAAAACTACCCGTCATGATGAGGCGAGAGCCGGTCGCTATTCGAGAGGTTTTTTCGAGTCCCTAAAGACTTATGCCGCTTAGAGCAAGGAACCGGCTTCGTCCGGCCCAGGAGTGGATAGCGCCCCGAATTCGGCCTTCCAAACACTAGGGGCTTCGCCGAAATTTAAAATTATAGAATTCTATGGCTAAGTGAGAGTGTTCAAGCATTATAAGTCCGGTCGCCTAGTTCGTTGTGTTGAGCGCCTCCCTAGATGGACCCATATATGGGAACAAGAGTGCTCAAATTTATCCCGAACACCCCAGCACTCGTGGCATGGGGGCTGAAGCCGATGACTTGCCATCTCTCAGATTTGATAAACAGCCGCACATAAGGTAATATTTTAAATCAACAAGCGTTCCTTAGCGCATATGAACAAAGTTTTCAGCGCACAGGATAACAAAATGCGAGTCTACTCAAATATTACATTATTGGAGCACTCACCCGCAATAGTGCAGGCACCCTTCAGGACACTCTTGTAATACATCTTGGGTGTGCGATACTCCTTGCCCGGCGGTGGCGCGTCCGTCACAAGCTTCTCAGCATCCATCTTGTCCCAGTGCACCTTAGCACGGGCAAGGGCCCGACGGGCACCTTCAATACAGGCGGATCGCTTGATGACCTCAACCCATGGACAAGCATCCACCAGCCGCCGCACCAGGCCGAAGTAGCTCCCAGGCATGGCCTCATTGGGCCACTGCCGAACTATGAGGCCCTTCATGGCATGTTCGGCCACCTTGTGGAGCTCGACCAGCTGCTTCAGCTGGTCGCTAAGGGGCACCAGATGTCCGGCCTCAGCATACTGAGACCAGAAGACCTTCTCCGTCGAGCTCCCCTCCTCGGCCCTGTAGAAAGCGGCAGCATCAGACACGCTATGGGGCAGATCTGCGAACGCTCCTGGAGAGCTCCGAATTCGGGTAAGTAACAGGTAATTCACATTCACATGCTTGCTTTGCATGAAAAATGCCTTACCCGCCGCTATTTTCTTCAACGCCTCGATTTCCTGAAGGGCCTTGTGGTCTTCGGCCTTAGTGGCTTTGGCGCTCTAAAGAGCCGAGGAAAGCTCAGACTCTCGAGTCTTCGAGTCGCGCTCCAAACTCTCATGCTTTTCCACGAGAGCCTGGAGCTCTTGCTGTACCTCCACCACCCGCGCCTCTTGCTTATCTCGCCCGGCGCGCTCCACGGCCGCATTACGTTCGGCCGCGGACACCGCCTCCTTCAGGGTCGCCACCTCATTCGTGGCCCCTGAAGTACCCACGTTATCCTTGTCATTTCTCTTGCAACCATATCCTTCTCTGTAAGGTACAACTTTAATAAGGTGTTACTCACCTTCCTTGTCCTCTTCTTGGCCCGAGCTCGTTCTCGGACCGCTCGAGGCTTTGCTTCAAAGCATTGACCTCCGCAGTCAGTGCGGCAGAGGTCAGCAGCGCAGCCTGCAATCCCATATTGACATATTTATTAAGACTCCTGCATATATCTTTTTAGATCCTCAGTTCGGCTTTTCTTTCCGAACACCGAACCGAGCATCAGGGGCTACTGTCTATGCGGTACTATTTTACATATATTAATATTCTTACCTCAAAGCCTAATAGAAGGCTGTTGCAGGCTTCGGTCAGCCCGCTTTTGGCGAGCTGAACCTTCTGAATCACCGCACTCATGACAGTGCGGTGTTCCTCCTTGATGGAAGCGCCATTGAGCGCCTCCAACAAGTTATCCAGCGCCTCTGGTTGGACGGAGGCCGGCGGCGTCATGGTCTTGCCCTTCTTACGAAGGGGCCGCCCGCCGGACTCCGGAACCACTGCAGGTTCCGGTGCGGAGTCCGGTACCATGTCCGGGAGGTCGCCCTGTGGCACCTCCGGGTCCTCCTCCTCCGGGTGGGTCCTTCTCTGGGATCCCACCTCGGCGTCGTCAGCATCACGGGGGGAGGAGGCGGTTGGAAGTGAAGTACTGTTCACATCCGACGTGCCCAAGGACCCGCTCAACGAAGCGGGAAGATAGTCCTTGGGCGGACTGCAGGGTTGTATGCGGTGTTAGAAAGACACCATGTGGCAGAAAGAAAAATCATGAAGTCATTCGGGAGTCCGGATACTTACGATCTCGCTAGGGGCTTGGCCCTTGGAGGCCATTCCTCGTCGTCGTCACCGGCGTGGGCGGAACAGTCCGGGGGAAGAGTCCTTCCCTTCTTGGACCCTTCGGCCTCCCTCGTTGGGGAAGCCCTCCTTTTCTTCCCTCCCCCCGTTGGGGGAGAGGCCTTTTTCTTCTCCTCCTCGCCCTCGTGGGAGGAGTCCGCCTCGGAGTCATCGGACCTGAAAACGGGAACTCTTTCGAGTGCCCGTGGCCTCCTTCTTGGCCTTCTTCTCCGGCACCACGTGGGGTGCCGGAACCAGCAGCCCCACTAAACGGGCGTCCGCTGGGTCTTCTGGCAAAGGGACCAGACAGTTAGTCTGCTCGGCCTTCTTCAGCCAGTCCTATCAAAGGAGAGGGAGTTTAGATCCCGCATGGAGTCAAACTATGGAAAACAAGTGTCCCGTAAAGGGTAAAATCGCTTACCTCACTAGCTTGGCGCTGCGAGCTGAATCCGTGATCTTCGGTAGCGGATGCGGGAGCCTCGGCGCCCTTAAACAGCACCTTCCAGGCATCTTCGTACCTAGTGTCGAAGAGCCCGCTCAAGGTTCGGTGCTGGGCCGGATCGAACTCCCACAATTTGAAGGCCTGTTGTTGGCATGGGAGAATCCGGCAAATGAGCATGACCTGGACTACGTTGACAAGCTTGAGCTTCTTGTTCACTAGCTTTTGGATGCAGGCTTGGAGTCCGGTCAGCTCCTCCGAATCGCCCCAAGTCAGGCCACTCTCTTTCCAAGAGGTGAGCCGTGTGGGGATGCCAGATCTGAATTCGGGGGCCGCTGCCCATTTAGGGTCACGTGGCTCGGTGATGTAGAACCACCCCGATTTCCACCCCTTGACGGTTTCCACGAAGGCGCCCTCGAGCCAAGTAACGTTGGGTATCTTGCCCACCATGGCGCCTCCGCACTCCGCTTGACTGCCCTTCACAACCTTCGGCTTGACATTGAAGGTCTTGAGCCACAAGCCGAAGTGGGGCTGGATGCAGAGCAAAGCCTCGCACACGATGATAAACGCCGAGATGTTGAGGATGAAATTCGGGGCCAGATCATGGAAATCCAGGCCGTAGTAGAACATGAGCCCCCGGACAAAGGGGTGAACTGGGAAGCCCAGTCCGCGGAGGAAATGGGGAAGGAATACCACCCTCTCATGGGGCCTGGGGGTGGGGATGGGCTGCCCCTCGTCAGGGAGCCGGTGCACGATGTCGCTGGACAGATATCCGGCGCTGCGCAGCTTCTTGATGTGCCCCTCCGTAACGGAGGAGGCCATCCACTTGCCTCCCGCTCCGGACATAGTTGGAGAAGGTTGAGGTGAGATGTGCGGACTTGGGCGCTGGAGCTCGAGTGCGCGGAGATGGATAAGCAAAGGAGGAAGAAGGCGTAGGTAAAAAGGTGGATCCTTATCCCCTTATATATGGGCGGACGAAACTATGCGTCCCCACCGGCCTGATAAAACTCGCTTTTCTCCCAAGCACCGCAATCAATGGCGCGGTTGGGTTACCCACGTCCGTATTGATGGGAATCCCGGAATAAGGGGAACACGATCTCTGCTTCGACAAGACGTGCCAAGGAAACTGCATCGCTAAACGCGCTGAGGTGGTATAATAAAAACGATTCAAGTAAAGGCTTGGTTGTGGTGTGACGTCACGCCACGAAACACGTCAGCAGATTGAACTTGTGTTAATATTATTCTCTCTACGGTGGAATGTGGAATTTATTTTGCAGAGCCGGACAGTATCCTGGTGTTCACAATCTTCTATAAATTATTCGGAGGAGGAACCCGCCTTGCAATGCCGAAGACAATATGCACGCCGGACTCGTCGTCATTGAAGCCTGGTTCAGGGGCTACTGAGGGAGTCCCGATTAGGGGGTGTCCGGATAGCCGAACTATCATCATCGGCCGGACTCCAAGACTATGAAGATACAAGATTGAAGACTTCGTCCCGTGTCCGGATGGGACTTTCCTTGGCGTGGAAGGCAAGCTTGGCGATACGGCTATGTAGATCTCCTACCATTGTAACCGACTCTGTGTAACCCTAGCCCTCTCTGGTGTCTATATAAACCAGATGGTTTTAGTCCGTAGGACAGAACAACAATCATACCATAGGCTAGCTTCTAGAGTTTAGCCTCCTTGATCTCGTGGTAGATCTACTCCTGTAATACCCACATCATCAATATCAATCAAGCAGGACGTAGGGTTTTACCTCCATCAAGAGGGCCCGAACCTGGGTAAAACATCGTGTCCCTTGTCTCATGTTACCATCCGCCTAGACGCACAGTTCGGGACCCCATACCCGAGATCCG
>NC_041383.1:678827546-678837082 GCF_002162155.2 Triticum dicoccoides | reverse complement strand
CAAGCCCCCTCCACTTGCCCCCCCCCTCTAGATCTCATCTAGAGGGGGCCGTCACCCTTCCCCCTTCCCCTATAAATAGAGGGGCGAGGGGAGGGCTGCACACCACATCCAAGGCGCAGCCCCTCCCCTCCCCAACACCTCTCCTCCTCCGATTAAGAGCTTGGCGAAGCCCTGTCGGAGTACGGCCACTCCATCACTACCACGCCGTCGTGCTGCTATTGCGAAATGATATTGGCCATATCATGTCACCATTTGATTGCATGTGATGTTTATCATGTTTTTTCATCTTATTTGCTTAGAATGACGATAGTAAATAAGATGATCCCTCATAATAATTTCAAGAAAGTGTTTCCCCTAGTTGCGCGCCGTTGCGAAAGTTCATTGTTTCGAAGCACCACATGATGATCGGGTGTGATAGATTCTAATGTTCACATACAACAGGTGTAAGCCAGATTTACACATGCAAAACACTTAGGTTGACTTGGCGAGCCTAGCATGTACAGACATGGCCTCGGAACACAAGAGACCGAAAGGTCGAACATGAGTCGTATAGAAGATACGATCAACATGAAGATGTTCACCGATGATGACTAGTCCATCTCACGTGATGATCGGACACGGCCTAGTTGACTCGGATCATGTATCACTTAGATGACTAGAGGGATGTCTATCTGAGTGGGAGTTCATTAAATAATTTGACTAGATGAACTTAATTATCATGAACTTAGTCTAAAAACTTTTGCAAAATGTCTTGTAGATCAAATGGCCAACGCTCATGTCAACCTCAACTTCAACGCGTTCCTAGAGAAAACCAAGCTGAAAGACGATGGTAGCAACTATATGGACTTGGTCCGGAACTTGAGGATCATCCTCATAGCTGCCAAGAAAGCATATGTCCTAGAAGCACCGCTAGGTGACGCACCCGCCCCAGCGAACCAAGACGTCATGAATGCTTGGCAGTCGCGTGTTCATGATTACTCCCTCGTTCAGTACGGCATGTTGTACAGCTTAGAACAGGGGATCCAAAAGCGTTTTGAGCAGCACGGAGCATATGAGATGTTCCAGGAGCTGAAAATGGTTTTCCAAGCTCATGCCCGGGTCAAGAGATATGAAGTCTCCGACAAGTTCTACAGTTGTAAGATGGAGGAAAATAGTTCTGTCAGCGAGCACATACTCAAAATGTATGGGTTGCACAACCGCTTGTCCCAGCTGGACATTAACCTCCCGGATGAGGCGGTCATTGACAGAATCTTTCAGTCCTCCCACCTAGCTACAAGAGCTTTGTGATGAACTACAATATGCAGGGGATGGTGAAAACTATTCCTGAGGTATTTTCAATGCTGAAATCAGCCGAGGTAGAAATCAAAAAGGAACATCAAGTGTTGATGGTCAATAAAACCACTAGTTTCAAGAAAGTCAAGGGTAAGAAGAACTTCAAGAAGGACGGCAAGGGAGTTGCCGCGCCCGGTAAGCCAGTTGCCGGGAAGAAGCCAAAGAATGGACCCAAGCCTAAGACTGAGTGTTTTTATTGCAAGGGAAGTGGTCACTGGAAGCGGAACTGCCCCAAGTACTTAGCGGACAAGAAGGCCGGCAACACCAAAGGTATATGTGATATACATGTTATTGATGTGTACCTTACCAGTACTCGTAGTAGCTCCTGAGTATTTGATACCGGTGCGGTTGCTCATATTTGTAACTCAAAACAGGAGCTGCGGAATAAGCGGAGACTGGCGAAGGACGAGGTGACGATGCGCGTAGGGAATGGTTCCAAGGTCGATGTGTTCTCCGTCGGCACCCTACCTCTACATTTACCTACGGGATTAGTTTTAAACCTCAATAATTGTTATTTAGTGCCAGCTTTGAGCATGAGCATTGTATTTGGATCTCGTTTAATATGAGATGGCTACTCATTTAAATCCGAGAATAATGGTTGTTCTATTTATATGAGAGATATGTTTTATGGTCATGCCCCGCTGGTCAATGGTTTATTCTTGATGAATCTCGAACGTGATGTTACGCATACTCATAGTGTGAATACCAAAAGATGTAAGATTGATAATGATAGTCCCACATATTTGTGGCACTGTCGCCTTGGTCACATTGGTGTCAAACGCATAAAGAATCTCCATGCGGATGGACTTTTGGAGTCTCTTGATTTCGAATCATTTGACACGTGCGAACCATGCCTCATGGGCAAAATGACCAAGACTCCTTTCTCTGGAACAATGGAGCGAGCAACCAACTTATTGGAAATTATACATACTGATGTGTGCGGTCCAATGAGCGTTGAGGCTCGCGGTGGCTATCGTTATGTTCTCACCCTCACTGATGACTTAAGTAGATATGGATATGTCTACTTAATGAAACACAAGTCTGAGACCTTTGAAAAGTTCAAGGAATTTCAGAATGAGGTGGAGAATCAACGTGCCAGAAAAATAAAGTTCTTACGATCAGATTGTGGGGGAGAATATTTAAGTCACGATTTTGGTACGCACTTAAGGAAATGTGTAATTGTTTCACAACTTATGCCGCCTGGAACACCTCAGCGTAACGGTGTGTCCGAATGTCGTAATCGCACTCTATTGGATATGGTGCCATCTATGATGTCTCTTACCGATTTACCGCTATCATTTTGGGGATACGCTTTAGAGATAGCTACATTCACTTTAAATAGGGCACCGTCTAAATCCGTTGAGACGACACCGTATGAATTATGGTTTGGAAAGAAACCTAAGCTGTCGTTTCAAAAAGTTTGGGGATGTGATGCTTATGTCAAGAAACTTCAACCTAAAAAGCTCGAACCCAAGTCAGAAAAATGCGTCTTCATAGGATACCCTAAGGAAACCATTGGGTATACCTTCTACCTCAGATCCGAAGTCAAGATTTTCATTGCTAAGAACGGGTCCTTTCTGGAGAAAGAGCTTCTCTTGAAAGAAGTAAGTGGGAGGAAAGTGGAACTTGATGAAGTACTACCTCTTGAACGGGTAAGTAGCACAGCTCAGGAAAATGTTCCTGTGGTGCCTGCACCGACTGGAGAGGAAGTTAATGATGATGATCAAGGTACTTCGGATAAAGTTACTACTGAACTTCGTAGGTCCACAAGGACACGTTCCACACCAAAATGGTATGGCAACCCTGTCCTGGAAATCATGTTGTTAGACAACGGTGAACCTTCAAACTATGAAGAAGCGATGGCGGGCCCAGATTCCAACAGATGGCTTGAAGCCATGCAATCCGAGATAGGATCCATGTATGAAAACAAAGTATGGACTTTGACAGACTTGCCCGATGATCGGCGAGCAATAGAAAACAAATGGATCTTTAAGAAGAAGACGGACGCGGATGGTAATGTTACCATCTATAAGGCTCGACTTGTCGCTAAGGGTTATCGACAAGTTCAAGGGGTTGACTACGACGAGACTTTCTCTCCCGTAGCGAAGCTGAAGTCCGTCCGAATCATGTTAGCAATTGCCGCGTACTATGATTATGAGATATGGCAAATGGACGTCAAAACGGCATTCCTCAACGGCTATCTTAAGGAAGAATTGTATATGATGCAACCGGAAGGTTTTGTCGATCCTAAGAATGCTAACACGGTATGCAAGCTCCAGTGCTCCATCTATGGGCTGGTGCAAGCATCTCGGAGTTGGAACATTCACTTTGATGAAATGATCAAAGCGTTTGGGTTTATGCAGACTTATGGAGAAGCCTGCGTTTACAAGAAAGTGAGTGGGAACTCTATAGCATTTCTCATATTATATGTAGATGACATATTTTTGATGGGAAATGATATAGAACTTTTGAACAGCATTAACGCCTACTTGAATAAGTGTTTTTCAATGAAGGACCTTGGAGAAGCTGCTTATATATTAGGCATCAAGATCTATAGAGATAGATCGAGACGCCTCATAGGTCTTTCACAAATCACATACCTTAATAAGATATTGAAGAAGTTCAATATGGATCAGTCCAAGAAGGGGTTCTTTCCTGTGTTGCAAGGTGTGAAATTGAGCTCGGCTCAAAGCCCGACCACGGCAGAAGATAGAGAAAAGATGAGTGTCATCCCCTATGCCTCGGCCATAGGGTCTATTATGTATGTCATGCTGTGTACCAGACCTGATGTAAACCTTGCCGTAAGTTTGGTAGGAAGGTATAAAGTAATCCCGGCATGGAACACTAGACAGCAGTCGAGAATATCCTGAAGTACCTGAAAAGGACTAAGGATATGTTTCTCGTTTATGGAGGTGACAAAGAGCTCGTCGTAAAGGGTTACGTCGATGCTAGCTTCGACACAGATCTGGATGACTCTAAGTCACAAACCGGATACGTGTATATTTTGAATGGTGGGGCAGTAAGCTGGTGCAGTTGCAAGAAAAGCGTCGTGGTGGGATCTACATGTGAAGCGGAATACATGGCAGCCTCGAAGGCAGCACATGAAGCAATTTGGAGGAAGGAGTTCATTACCGACCTAGGAGTTATTCCCAATGCGTTGGGGCCGATGACTCTCTTCTGTGACAACACTGGAGCCATTGCCCTTGCCAAGGGGCCGAGGTTTCACAAGAAGACCAGGCACATCAAGCGTCGCTTCAACTCCATTCATGATAATGTTCAATATGGAGACATAGATATTTTCAAAGTGCATACAGATCTGAATGTCGCAGATCTATTGACTAAACCTCTTCCACGAGCAAAACATGATCAACACCAGAACTCTACGGGTGTTCGTTTCATCACAACTAGCGGAGTTACCCGCGCATTTGCGCGGCTAGATTTAATATGTACTACCATACATCTCCTCATTTATATATGTTCTCGAACAACTTTCATATGAATATGCATTTGTAATATCTTAGATGGTTGTTAGATGAAAAAAACTCTGCAAAGAATAAAACAATATTAGTTTTAATTGTAAATTTTATTACATTTTGTATTGATTGTAAATTTTGAATTTTTTCATTGTGCATGTTGTTCTCAGTATATGATTTTCTTATTCATGCACCATAGATAATTAGCACCAAAGGAGAAATATATTGGTATAGTTGTTTCAAAACACCTTTTTATAGAAATTTTAAGCAAAACATTGATTAATATCCATGGCTTACACCTAGACATTTCACCTTTCCTCCACCTATCCCATAATTAGGGGCTTTGTTATTATATGTTACTCGGTTAGTATGATGCCATGCATCCTTATGCTTACATGTTCATCTTACTCGAAATATGTCCTTCATCCATATTTGGCATGATTTGTTGCTTCCAAGAATTTAGGTTGGTGTCTCACAATAGTTTGTTGCTCTTTCAATATGCCTGTTGGTAAGTGGGTCCCAAACTCACATGGACATACATGAAAAAATCGCATAGAGCATGTTTATCGATTTTTATTTATACACACACATTTACTCTTTTGACATTCTCAAGTTAACATTTATAGTCGTTCCTATTTCCAGTAATATGGTGTATTCTTTCACTCATCTTCATTCTACTCAGGTCAGACACACTCTTGTAGTGCCCAACACACTCATGTTGGTACTACTACTTATTTTATTTATGCATTGAAAGGAACACTCAAAGTATGTCGATACATATGAGTCATGTTACGTCCACATATTTTCATTCTTACTACTTCTTGTCTGCCTTTTAAAGAAATCAAATTGATATATTAATTAAAATAGTTGGATGGTAAATTGCGCTGCTAGATTTACGTTAAAATTTCATATTTGGTATTACTTTTCTTATTTTTATTTGGTCATTTTATCGAATAATATTTGGGTCCGGATACTGATATATTCATACAGATATACAATTAAAAAATGAAAATGGGCATACGAAATGTATACCAAAGGATGTATGTCTTGAGAAATATGATTGTGTACTTGCGTACAAAGGTTTTCCATTTCAGTGCATTGGAATGCATCCAAGGACTTCTCCAAGGACTTGTCACGTGGTGAGGTTTTGCAGTACAAATAGGTGGCCCTATGGTAATTAGAAATCTCTTCTCTCTATACATGAAAGTCGCACACATTTCTTCCTTATAGTCGATCAAGGAAATATTACTATGTTTGGAAGCGATCCTATAATATGCGAGAACTTGAAACAATAATACAACATGCGAGGTCTTGTTTGATATCGTTTTGTGTACTAATCGCTTGCCCCTTGTCGAAATTAAAAGGTTTTGCTTGCCACTGCATTAGCATCGGTACATGCACCTATTATATATTAAAAGTCATTGTTGGTTAAGAAAAAAAAAGCTAGAACGTCTCCCCAAAAGGATGCCATCTATTTGGTGGACCATGTATAGAAATTTACAATATGGGTTGACCCGACAAAAGGAAAACATGCTAAAATTTATTGCATAAAAGCAAAACATCAGGAATTTCATTCAGTAGACCTTTGTTATAGCATATTATAATCATGAGATGTTCAAAATTGTATCTAAACGCCATATAATCATTGATTCTTAATCAAATGGAATCCATATAAAAAAGTCCAACGCATTGGCCATCCATGTGAAAAGTAGGTAGTTATCAAGTGCGGACTTTTGGTGCTCGACCACCATGGTGGGGGTTATTTGCAAAATAATAATAATCAAAAAACCCGTTTAAAAGTTAGAAAAACCCCGTGGATACATGTATATGTGTTCCGCATGAACGTGTGAAAATTCGTTTGAAAAAGTTGTGATTTGTAGGATGTACAATAAAAATCAAGCACAATAACATAATATGCTGGCCCATTTAGAAATATGTATTTTGTCTTTCTTGTGTACGCCACGTATGAAAGTATGATGTTATGAAATTTTGCATATACGTCATATACATGTGTATCTGTGTTCACAAAAAATTCGAATATTTTTCGCTTTGTGGAAAATTGTATTTTGAAACCGTCCACCATGGTGGTCGGCCCGTTGGCATTTTTTGGTAGTTATATCACAACTTGCATGATGCATATTCCATCTACAACGTTAAAATAAATACATATATCCCCAAGAAAAAATATCTCTTAAAACGCATGCATATATGTTAAAAGATGTTTGCATATATGATATATTAGGCTAGCTGGTTGCTCATACACTGGTAGTAGCTGGTACCTGTGAAGAATCAATTAGCTTATGTGAATCAATCATCTTACGTGCGTAGGCAAGAGGGAGAGATGGATGAAAGCACCTGTGTGTTCTGCTAGGCCGAAACTTCTAATCGTGTTTGCCCATTGACTCGTCTTGATCACGCGGCCACGACGGCGAGTTAGCGACCTTGCGTCCACGTGTTCTTGTGCCCCGACATGCGACTTTGCCGCTGCCATCGCAAACGCACAGGTTTACTCTACAATCATAAACATACAGCGAGCAGCTAAACAGACGATGCTCTAATCAACTGCGCCATCAGTTCCTCCTCGTGTCGGCCAAGTGTACAACCAAATACATTTTCTATTAAACCATAGACAGCCTCTTGCATGTCAGCAGCCTCATCGTCATCGGTGTTGTGCCGCGTGCCGGCAAGATTGCGTCGAGCATGAAGTGGTTACATACATTGGCTTGTTGTTACGATCTAGAGAATCATTATGTCCCTAACATCCAGCAGCCTCAGTGTCTTGCAGGCATGTTGTTTTCATCTAGAGAATCATTACGTCTCTCTTTCCTTCCAACTCATTTTTTTTTGAGCTGCAACTCACAATGATTTTGACTTGCCTACGTACGTACGTTGGAGCAAAGCTGACTTACGTCAGACTTACAGGGCGAGACGGTCGTGATGTTAAAAAAAGACGATTTTTCCTAGAACAATGTGGACTGGCCAATGTCAAACGATGACATCAATCTGCCCTATGGGACTTGGATTAGCCAGCATGACTTTTCTTAAAAAAAGATTACTAAAAAACGGCAGCATGCATGCGTGGTTTATATGGCTTGTTACCTCTGTTTTTTTTCTTTGATAGTCCGTGTATCTTGTTC
This sequence comes from Triticum dicoccoides, assembly GCF_002162155.2. NCBI lineage: Eukaryota > Viridiplantae > Streptophyta > Magnoliopsida > Poales > Poaceae > Triticum > Triticum dicoccoides. Next base: position 678,829,140 of record NC_041383.1, on the reverse strand, counting down.
TGGCAGTATGACAGACCTTTTTCTCGCATCGAGCGGCTTGAAAGACCTAGTCGGCTAAGTTTTGTAATTTGCATATTCTATATAGTACCTCGTATGTGACACGTGACCTGTCAACTTATTTGTAACGTTCCTAAAAAAATATATTTGTAATGCTACACGTTTTAATCTAGAGTGTCCTTGCCTAATCCAAGTCTTTGCGTGAAATATGTGTCCTTGCCTCATACTCCTTGCCTAATACTCACGTGCAATATTATAGACCATGTCATTGCCTAATCCTAACCGTTGATACATCTAAATTTTAGACTGTCAAATCACCGCCGTTAGTTTTCTATTGTTTTAAGTATATAATAGATAGATAGATAGATGTAACTAGATTATTGACTCTAGTGCAAGTGGGAGACTGTTGGAAATATGCCCTAGAGGCAATAATAAAATGGTTATTATTATATTTTTTTGTTCATGATAATTGTCTATTGTTCATGCTATAATTGTGTTATCCGGAAATCGTAATACATGTGTGAATACATAGACCACAACATGTCCCTAGTGAGCCTCTAGTTGACTAGCTCGTTGATCAATGGATGGTTACGGTTTCCTGACCATGGATATTGGATGTCATTGATAATGGGATCACATCATTGGGAGAATGATGTGATGGACAAGACCCAATCCTAAGCATAGCACAAGATCGTGTAGTTCGTCTACTAGAGCTTTTCTAATGTCAAAGTATCATTTCCTTAGACCATGAGATCATGCAACTCCCGGATACCGTAGGAGTGCTTTGGGTGTACCACACGTCACAACATAACTGGGTGGCTATAAAGGTACACTAACAGGTATCTCCGAAAGTGTCTGTTGGGTTGGAATGAATCGAGACTGGGATTTGTCACTTCGTATGACGGGGAGGTATCTCTGGGCCCACTCGGTAATGCATCATCATAATGAGCTCAATGTGACCAAGTGGTTGGTCACGGGATCATGCATTATGGAACGAGTAAATTGACTTGCCGGTAACGAGATTGAACGAGGCATTGGGATACCGACGATCGAATCTCGGGCAAGTAACGTACTGGTTGACAAAGGAAATTGCATACGGGATTACTTGAATCCTTGACATCATGGTTCATCCGTTGAGATCATCGTGGAACATGTAGGAGCCAACATGGGTATCCAGATCCTGTTGTTGGTTATTGGCCGGAGAGCAGTCTCGGTCATGTCTGTGTGCTTCCCGAACCCGTAGGGTCTACACACTTAAGGTTTGATGACGCTAGGGTTATTAGGAAGACTTGTATGTGATTACCAAATGTTGTTAGGAGTCCCTGATGAGATCCCGGACGTCACGAGGAGTTCCGGAATGGTCCGGAGGTGAAGATTTATATATGGGAAGTTGTCATACGGTCACCGGAAAAGTTTGGGTGCATATCGGTATTGTACCGGGGCCACTGGAGGGGTTCTGGGGGTCCACCAGGAGGGGCCACCTCTCTCGGAGGGCCTCATAGGCCATGGAGGAAAGGGAACCAGCCCTTAGAGGGCTGGGTGCATCTCCCCCTTGGGCCCATGCGCCTAGGGTTGGGGGGAAACCCTAGAGGGGGCG